>NC_056524.1:217918609-217936197 GCF_019175285.1 Sceloporus undulatus
GAAAAGAGAAAGGATGCTTTGCATTTTTATCTTCTGATAGCAGCTTTTAAAAATACGATGTTAAACACTCTCTTGGTTCTCTACTCAGTTCCACGCAGAACAGGATCCAAATCAGTCAATGCCAGTCCTAGCGGGTGCGTATATATGTATGATGTTATTCTTTGGCCAGTACCTTTCCTTTTACTTCATGGAGTTTGTCTGCCAGGAGATATGATAAATTCCTCTGCCCCTTTTATCATAGTCATTCCTTTGTATTCCAATATCCTTCTAAACTGAATTGCTTGCTCAGCTTAGGGTTTAATAGAGCAAACAAAGAGATGGATAACAGAGGAGACGCCATAAAAGAGTGGATAAGAGAGGGTGGATAAGAGAGGAGACAGCAATGAGACAACAGCCCTAAGCAGTGAAGTAAGACAGAAGTCAGAGCAGCAAAATTGCTTCTCCAGGGCTCCTCTAATGTGCTGGGATGAATATAGACATAGGCACACATGTGCATGTTTAACTTTTAAAGAAAAGGTCAGTGTCATCTCTTTGGGAACTTGGCCTGAAAGCCAGCTCTCCTAAAGCCATTATTTATGCCAGTAAATGATAGATACTGTATTTTCCTATATGGAGAATGCTCCTCTAGGATATTGTGAGCCCAAGGGCCATAGCTTTCCAGAGGTTACATGTCAATAACGTCTGTGCCAAAGTCAAAAGTGAGAGAGGGCAAAGACACTTTTATGCATATATCTCATTCACACCCATCCTTCTGGACATAAACACATCACAACACAATTCCATCAGTCTGGGCTTATAGAACATTTACGTCCTGCTTTCTAGCCAGGCACTCTCTTCTTGCTTTCTTACTCATGAGAAGGACTATCTCTAATAGATAGGCTAATAACTGCTCGTTCACCCACCCCACTTTCTCTACCTTTCCTGCTGCTCTGCTCATTCCACTCTTGTCCCCCTACCCTTATCAGGTGATATGGCTGGGAAGGGTTCATCTTCATTTTTATTAATGGGAATACTGTGCCATATGGAAAAACCACTCAAGCAGGCTGCAGCAATAATTGCCTATCTAGGCAAATGAAGATGTGAGAACAGCTAGAGCTGGCTTTCAAGTGGGTGTTAAGGGACAGAATACTCTGTATCTCCAGCCCAGTACTGAATTACTGAAGTAGCACACTCTAGCTGAAATCCTACTGGTTTACTGCATATATGTTGCATAATTCCATGGGTCATGAAATGATGGCAAAGGAAAGCAGACAAAATCTGCCATTACCAAGAAGCCTATTTCTCCCATGTCTTACTTACTCCATTGCCTTTTTCTTCCTGTTGTCAACATCTATGCTTGCACCAACTGGATTCTGGTGTCTGGCCTTCTTTAGTCAGTTGAGTTGGTACCTGTACTGGCTGTGGAGAAAGTGGCTAATCTTCTTCCATAGCCAATATACTGTAGAAGCAGATTGGGTTGGAAAGACAAGGAAAGAATGCGCTACTTTATCATCTGATGGTTCACTAGTTTAATTGTGAGGCCCTCAAAGAAAGCATGGCGCGATCAGAGCAGGGTGAGGCCCACAGTGAATCCATCAGACTGAATTTAGGTGGATAAAAATGTGTTATCTTTTATTATTTTTCATGTAGACACTGCAGAGTACAGCACTTTCTTGGACTCACGCCCTGATACCATGGAAGTGGAGGCCACTCTCACTATTGCTGAGCTCTGCCTACTATATAAGTAAGAAAAGGATTTGCAGATGCAGGCAGCACAATCTGAAATGGAAACCTGGCATGAAAGCTAAGAGACTTCTCTAATCCAAATCTGGTTCAGCCTCAATCTACCTGGTATTTGTGCTGGGTTATGAAACTTTCAAATGGACTGAATGGGAGAGTTTCCCCAATTAAAATATCAGTTGGGGAGGGGTGAGCCAAGTTAGAAGGCTTAACTTTCCCTTTACCTGAATTAGGATCCTGTTCTGGGGGGGGGGGGGGGGGTTCAACACTATACTATCTGTTTGTTTGTTTTAAGCCATGTAGAACTGATGGCAGAAACCTGACAGGCATGTGTATGGGGATAGCTTCTTAAAAGTTGTAAGAAAGTAAAATAAAACAAATATTAATTACTGATGTTGAAAGGCATGATCAAAAACCATGTTGGGGTCATGATAAGTGTCTGGACCTGGGGCCCATTCACACCACACAACTATAGTGCTATTATTCAAGTATGATGGTTCCATCCTATGGAATCCTGGGAATGGCAATTTAGGGAGAGACATTTAGAATTCTCAGCTAGAGAGGTTTAGTGCCTCACCAAACTACTTGTCACAGATTTCCATGGGATGGAGTTGTGGCAGTTAACATGGATTCAAGATACTATAGCTGTGTAGTGTGAATATCTTCAAATAAGCAATCTAGGGACCATCGCAAGACTCTTCCATAACCCTACCAGCCCCCCTCAGAAGCTGAGGTGACCCCTCAGGGAAGGTCTTATACAGGTCACATGGACTGAGCTTCTTAAAAATATTGCCAAACATTAGAATATTTGAAACTGAATTTGAAATTATTACAGATGGAGAGCAGAGGAGGATGTGTGTGTGTGTGTGTTTGTTTTAAGGGAAACATGCAGCAGACTAGTTCCATTTGTAGATATGACCCATAATATATTGTCCCCCTCCTCCTTAAATAGTTTTGAGCAACTATGTCACTCATAAGTCATATTCACCACTGAGCCACTTTACATGAATCCCAGAAATCATGAATTAAAGCAATCAGATGACCTGAGAGAGAAGTCAATGAAGTTGAATAAGCTTCTGCTTTTAATGTTTCAGAGTACCATGCCACATCATTAATCTCTCCTCTGCTCAAGCCTTGCCCATCATCAAGGAGGCTCGCCATAAAGGAGCACCAATCACAGTAGAAACTACTCACCATTACCTCAGCTTGAGCTCAGAATGTATTCCTTCAGGTGGCACCTACTACAAATGCTGCCCTCCCATAAGGGAGAAAAGCAACCAGGTAATTAATCATGTAGCACGCAAGAAATGGGAAATATATGAAATAACAGCAAATAGCTGCATGGCTTCCTTTTTTTGTTCAGGTATTTGGCAGGCATGAGGAAAGTTAAAATTTTCATTTTCAGTTGTGTTCTTGTTTGATCTTCTACTTTGATCTGTCTTCCTGGTAGCCCTCAAAACAAAGTAGTTGACGTCACCAATCATGGATCCTCAAGTTATCTTGGTTTGTTTTATTTTATTTTTGTGCATTACATTTGATGAAACCTTTTGGAAATAAGCCATATGCCTCTCAGCTGCTACAAACTGGCTGTAAAGCTTTTTGAGTTTGTTTGCTTTGTCTTTCTCTGTTCCTCTGAAAGTCCTGGAAACTTGACCTTGGCATTTTATTTCTGATTTATTAGTATTTATTAGTCAGCTTTCTACTGACTCTAACTAAAGTTGTGTACACTCAAAACAGGAAAACAGTTGTCACGTTTATTATTTATAACCATTTAAGTCAATGGAAGTGCATTGTGAAGTGCAAATAAAATATTTAAAAATGCAAAAACATTTGGACATATAAATGGAACAATGTGCAGTTCAACAAAACAGTTATATCAAATGAGTAACAGCATGTGTTGCTGTGTGCTTTCAAGTTGTTTCCAACGTACAGCAACCCTAAGGCGACCCTGTCATGGGGTTTTCTTGGCAAGATTTTATCAGGGGTGTTGTCTTCCTCTAAGGCTGAGAGAGTGCAACCCAAGGTTACCCAGTAGGTTTGCATGGCTGAGTGGGGTTTTGAATCGTGATCTCCAGAGTCATAATCCAGTGCTCAAAGCACTACACTGGGCTACCTTTCAGCATCAGTATAGGAATTGGTAATTTTCTGAATGAATGTATATTGAATTTTGCAAACTGAAATGGCAAATAAAAGAACTTCTGTAAGTGTTGTATTTTCCTTGATCTAATAATAGGAAGCAAATCTTTAAAGAGCAGAAAAGGGCACCAGCAGCTTCCCTAAAAATACAGCTCTAGACTTATTATATAACAAATAGCATAAGAACTAACTTACAAAGTAATTTATCTTTCTCAGACTATATATTCAGATTCTTTTTGTCTTAGGGGCTCGACAGACGGGTGGCGAAACACCACCCCTCTTTACCCCGGATCATTGCCGTGACAACCACACAACCACATCATCCGTTCCTCTTGGGAGCAAAAAGATGCTGCTGAAAGCAGCTTCCTGGAAGGGTGCCATAATGGACTTGCACACCATGATGATGTCCCTTCTGACCAGCGTCGTTTGGGCACTCTGATGCCTGAGCATCATTTGTGGATAAGTGCTCACCATAATGGTACATGGGCGGTGAAAGTAGGGCTGGGTGTGTGTGAACGCCCAACCCTATCTAGCCTTACTTTCGGCCCCAGGCCGGCACAAAGTGCCAGTCTGTTTAGGGCCTTCATTGCTCATGTTTTCCCCAAAAAAATTAATGATTTTTTTTTGGGGGGGGGGATACCATTAAGGAAAGCAAGTGGTACAGATTGTAAGCATAGCCATGCATAAAGCATAAATTGAAAGCAAGCATTTATAAATGTAAATTTGGGACTGGGCAAGAGAGATGATATCCATACAGAACCAGGGAACTTCCTTAGCAGAACACAAAAAGAACCCTCAGCTTTGTCTTGTCTAGATTCAGTTCAGTTTATTAGTCATTGTAAACCCCAAAACAACACAAAAACACTGGTTCAGGGAATTCACTGCCACTCTTTTATTTAAAGCAAATAAAATATATAGTTGGATGATTCCAGGAGTCTGAGTGATGGCATTGCACCTCAAGTTGATGAACCTCTGCTCCAGCTGATAAACATAGATATTAAATAGCCTTTAGGGACAAGTTGGAAATTTGCTGTGTTCCTTGGATAATTTCTACATTATAAGGCAGAAATCACCCAATACTGTCCTCTGAAAGCATCCCCTCATATCCAAGTGGAATCACCACAGTGTGATGCTCCATGTTCTCTATTCGTTAAAATTCCCCTGAATAATTTGGTGAGCAAGAGATCCACAAACATCAGCATGGCCACATTCATCCTATCTCAACCATCAAAACAATTTCTTCTCCATACTTACACCATTTTGCCTTGTAAAGACAATGAGGAGCTATGGCTGCTGGAACTTCATGCTGAAACTCAGGAATATTAGTGAGAAGTAAGCCTAGTGAATTACTTCTGCTTGCAGGAACTTTTGTGACTTAGCCCACTCACCAACAGTTCAAAAGCTTCAAAGAGAACAGTAAAAAAGTGTCCTTGATGTAACCTCTTCTTCTCTTTCTCCTGTGGCTCCAGGAGCAGTTGTGGGCAGCTTTGAAAGCAGGACAAATAGACATGGTTGTCTCTGCCCATGTTCCTTGTTTCCGAGACTTTAAAGATGAGAACAATGGAGATTTCCTCAAGGCTCAAGCAGGGATTGCTTCATTACAATTTGGTAAGATGTTTATGTGCATCATCATCATCATCATCATCATCATCCATATGCTATTTTTTCTAGTTTACTGTACTTCAAGATGAAATATGGCTTTTGTCCAATTAAGGAAAATTTTGATTGCTTAATCATATTGGTTTCATACAATAATCAAGTGGTTGATTATATCTGCATATATTTAAGCTAGCGTGGTGCAGTGGTTTGAGTGCTGGACTACCAACTCTGGAGATGAGGGTTAAAATCCCTGTTCAGCCATGGAAACTACTTTGTGACCGTCGGCAAATCACACGCAAGGGCTAACCCCCTCTGAACAAATCTTGCCAAGCAAACCTCATGATAGGTTCACCTTAGGGTCACCATAAGTTGGAACCAACTTGAAGGCAACAACAAATGTAACAATTCTGGAAAAAAAAGTAGTACTGTTCCTTTGTTTGTAGTCACTTCATGCATGTGCCAAAGCAAATATAGGCGCATTACAGACCACCCAGAAGGGGCAGTCTCGCGCCGCTGCCGGTTGCAGCGTCCAGGAACCACAGCAGCCAAACGGCACGATCCCTGGACGCTGCAAAGAAGGAGCGTGAAAATCGCGCTCCTTCCTGCGCCCCAGAAGAGATGCTGCAAGTGCCAAAGCATGCACTCACAGTGTCATTTCTGGGGCGCAATGTGCGGACACAGCGCATCCGCTACGTCAAGATGACGGCGGCTGTGTGGAACGGCCGTCGCCATTTTGTACAGACTCAGTCCGTGCTAGGGCAGGGATGTAGCCAGGATTTTAGGAAGAGGGGGGTCCAGACTAAGTGCCACCATTATAATGGGGCTTGGGGGGGGTGGCGCAGCAGCACACACCGTTCATTTTTCTAATGGAAGGGGGGGTCCGGACCCCAAGATCCCCTCCCTTGGCTACGTCCCTGGCTAGGGTTAGGGGCATCTGGAAGAGACGCCCCTTTCTAACCCTAGCACGGACTGAGTCCATCCTAGGGTGCCCGTCTGTAACAGGCCATAGTTTTAGAAGAGACATGAGAGAATTGGGGAATGCTTCTTGTTGTCACCCTGTTTCCCAGTCTTGGGAGAAGGGCAGGATATAAATAAATATTCTAACAACAACAATAACATCTTGTTCAACTTCTTAAGTGGAAAAAAATATTGTTGTGGAGACAAACTTTTTTCATCCATTTTCCCCCTGCATGGTAGGGATCAGAAAGCTAGCGATTCATACTTTGCTCAACCTTACCATAAATTGTATGTGCAGACTCAGTTGGTAAACCAATTTCTCCATTCTTACAGACTTTCTCAAAACTTCAGATCTAGAATTCTGTGACATCAAGTAATTTTCTGTGAGAATATGCCAGGAAAGTACAGGCTTCTTGACAGTATCTTCCTTATCTAATTGTAACTGAAAACCACACAGGTCTCCCTCTCTTCTGGACCTCTGCAAAATACAGAAGGTTCTCCTTCTGTGACCTGGTGCAACTGTTGTGCAAAAATCCTGCCATTCTGAGCAGACTGGAAGATCACAAAGGCTCACTTAGCCCAGGAATGGATGCAGACCTGGTGATCTGGGATCCAGAAAAGGAATTTGAGGTAATGATAGCAAATGACATAGGCATGGTTTTGATTTTTTAAAAAAAATAATAATTGAGATTTATCTTTGGGGCCCAGCACAGATCAAGAGCATGATAAACACTGATTAAACAAAACAAATGGTTAGAAGAAACAAATGATTATTTGTTACAGAAAACAAGCAAGTTACAGTTTGCCAAATGGAATATTATACAGGCCAGATTCATTGTAGAGGGTACAAAGAATTGTTTGCTCTCAAAAGATTCTAGTACATAAATAGTAGCAGAACAGTTGTTTCAACCAACACATTTGAATTTCATGTATGCTTCCCAGCAAGAAAGTACCCTGACATGCTTGATTTTCAGTCTGAGGAATCAGTCATGATGTAGCTGATGATGTCAGTCTAACTTTTGAATTTTTGTGATCCATGATGAGATCATTGTTTCCTTTCCACTTGATGACATATGCCAGCAAAACCCTGGTATGTGTTGTTTTAGAGGGGGAGTTCATTCCCTCCCTCATGCAATGACCCTAATCCCCACAAAGGCCATCTATCTCATACTGCCCTCCCATAGCCATTTAGTGACTATATCCAGACATACAACAATAAAGGCATCTGCTTGAAGCTCTCAGTGGTCTTCCACTGATGACATTATTGTATACAGTTGGCCCTTCTTATACACGGATTCAAGCATACACGGTTTGAAAATGTTCAAAAACCGGTATAAATTTCAAATATCAAACCTTGATTTTCCATTTTTTATAAGGGACACCATTTTGCTATGTCATTATATTTAATGGGACTTGAGCATACACGGATTTTGTTATACACAGGGGATCTCGGAACCAAACCCCAGCGTATAACAAGGGTCCACTGTATTTAGATACAGGTAGGTAGTCAGACACTGCTCTGGTATCTTCTGTCCTCCACTGGCCACTAAATGGCTATGGACTTTATGACACAAGGGAAAATCAGAGAATTCAAAAGGCATTATCCAGGGAAAGTCACACAATTGTGGCTAAGATTATTACACACATCATGATTAGAGAGGGCTTTTCCTGGGAATAACCAGGGAATAGCCAACAACAAATCATTCACAGGATTTCCCCATGAATGATTTGTTGCTGGTTATTCCCTGGTTATTCCCGGGAATAACCCTCTCTAATCGCAATGTCATATGATAATCTTAGCCATGATTGCACAACTTTCCCTGGATAATGCCCTTTGAATCCCCTGATTTCCCCCGTGTGATAAGAGAAGAAGGTGAATTCTGTGGGAAGGAGACAAAGCATAGTTCTGCCTGGGTGGAATTTTACACTGTGTTTCCCCATTCTAAATTTTGGCCCATAGCTCATATTCAGCTCAAGTAGATTTAGCTGACAAATTCTGATTCTTTGTGATAACAGCATTGGGACAAGAATATCTTGTTCTTTCAATCTTTACAAAATTAACATGTATAACAGAGTGTGTGGGTTTTTTTTACTCCCTTCTCTCTCTCAGGTGAAGAAAGACATAATTCATCACAAATGTAAGGTATGGGAAAAGTTTATGCTCTCTACATTATTCCAGAGTTACTACACTCCCTCCTCAACCTCAGACGTTTTCTGTAGCTTACTGAACAAATCACTAAATTTCTTGGCTTCTGGTTAGAGCAGCCTTTACTACTAGGTAAATAATACATCCCAGGTATCCATTCTTGTTATAGTGAGCAATACAATGGCTGAGATTCTGTTCAGAATTAATGTAGCATAATGGCAGTGATCCAGATGACAGTTTGGTAGTCATTGTAGATAGCTGTTCTGTTGGGTGGAATGGGTCATGGGGTGCTGAGGTGAACACTCTGCCATTCCACTGTTACTGAATAAGGAACTGTATGTGTAAGAAGGTACTGCATATTCATAAGCATGTAACAAGTACAATCTATAACCTGGAATTTAAGGCAGCACAACTGGGAATTATTCCAGGGTGATGCCCCCAACAAGTTGCTGGCCAATAGTTTAATCATCTCACCCCCATTTCTCTCTATGCTTAAAAGGTGAAAATGAGCTAATAAAACCTGCAAGATGGGGCAAGCCTGCTTTTGGTTTTCTCTGTGGTCTCCCCAGTTTTGTCCTTTTTGGGCTATTCCATCTTGGAATGGGCCATGAACTGAAAATTAGACTGAGGAACTGATTTTGAGGCTTGTGTTCAGGAGCAGATATAGAAGCTGAGCTGGGACCCTCACAGATGTAGACTTCATTTATCTGATGTCAGATACTTCCCACACCTGTTCACCTGCACAATGGTGCAAGAAACACACCAATGGGAGGTCACAGAAAGAAGTACTCACCACCAGGCTAGCAGGTTGCCCTTTGAGGATACACATTTCTCAAGCAGGGTGAAACTTGGAAAGGCAAGTGAATGGAAGGTCTCATAAGTCCCCAATTTACTCACTTTGTTAAAGCATGTTATTCACGCTGGCTTTTTCTATGTTTCTGCAATCTCTGGCTGGCCTGCCTTGAGGGCACCTACAGATGGACCATGGATTTTATATTTTTGTTATCTTTAATTTCTCTGTTCTTTCCCCAACTTTAGCTGACCCCATACTTGGGTTTCAAGCTCTGTGGCAAGGTCTTTGCAACCCTGGTACGTGGCAGGCTTGTTTATCTGAATGGAAAATTTGCACCCAAGGCACAAGGAGAGCTGCTTGTGCCTGAGAGGAAGGTGCCCACAAAAATCCCCTCACCATACTATTAGGGGGAGATAGAGAACAACAAATGCATTAATCAGAATAAAGGGCCATGGACAAATCTATCAGGAAGAATAAGGCAGAACAGCAGAATGGCTGGAGAGAAGACTGGTGAGAAAGAATATTAAAAAGCAACTGCCAACACGTAGCTTGTAATCACACTGAGTAAGAGGAGGTTCTAATCCCATCGGCCAGCAACTATTGAATCATTAAAATGAAGACAACAGCACCAGATAACAATGGAACAGAAGGAGGACACATGAAAAAACTAACTAATGAAAAAATTCACCATGTTTTGCTTTCTAGCAAGATGATAATAAAGATGACAACCATCAGTGGGATCTGAATTATTTCTTTGTTGCTTCCGCGTCATCTCAAAGTATTTCTTTTGTGAATTACCTGTCAGCTTATCTGCTTTCTACAGTGCAACAAAGTGCTCAGAGTAAAAGAGACAGTAATAATCCAAACTATGTTCAAGTTTTTTGTGGTTTTTTTGGGCTATGTGGCCATGCTCTAGAAGAGTTTATTCCTGATGTTTCACCAGCATCTGTGACTGGCATCTTCTCCGAAAACCCACAAAAAACTATGGATGATGGCCATGAAAGCATTTGATTTCACATATGTTCACATTGTCAATATGCATTATTTCATGATTGTTGCAACTTTAGAAATTTGACATAAACAGATAGTTTTGATGATTCATGCTACATTGGTTTTCTAATCAGGATATGATCAAAATGGAATCATAGAATCATAGAGTTGGAAGAGACCACAAGGGCCATCCAGTCCAACCCCCTGCCATGCAGGAAATCAGATCAAAGCACATCACCTCTTATCATATCACCTCTTAACCTTTTCTCCAGACTAAACATACCCAGCTCCCTAAGGCGTTCCTCATAGGGCATGGTTTCTAGACCCTTCACCATTTTAGTCACCCTCCTTTGGACACGCTCCAGTTTCTCAATGTCCTTTTTGAATTGTGGCACCCAGAACTGGACACAATATTCCAGGTGGGGCCTGACCAGAGCAGAATACAGTGGCACTATTGCTTCCCTTGATCTAGACACTATACTTCTATTGATGCAGCCTAAAATCACATTGGCCTTGTTAGCTGCCGCATCGCACTGTTGACTCATGTTCAACTTGTGGTCTAATGTCTATCTTGAATTGTGTGCATCTGCAATACTTTCACATATATCATTTTGTATATGGTATATTTTAAGGCCTACCTCAGACACTGTAAACTGCATTTCAGACAAAGTACAGCTCATTGCCCTTCTTTCATAAATTTTGCTTGAATATTCATGAGGTTTAGCCCTGTTCCTGGTAGCCCAAAACCCCTGAATCATTTGCTTTCTCTTTTGATAACCCATGTAAATTGAGCAAGTGTAATGTAAAAGAAGTGAAGGCCAAGATTTCTTTTTGCTAATGTTGCACTACATGACACATTCTGCTACAGAATTTGGACATAACTGTTATGAGCTGGCAAGGATTCATAATGCCTAAGAATGCTAAAATGAGAGGAATTAATATCTGAAGTACAATTAGAATCTGCTCCAGTAAAAAGAAGATGCTCAGAACCAAGAGTGTGGACTGACATGCCAATAGCTTCCTGAAACTGATTGGGAGGGGAGGGGGGTGTTCCATGGAAAATTACTGGAAGGGCAAATTATCCAGTCACTTACTTGTACATAAGATGACTTACTCCCATTGGTTCCATTACAATCCTGATTTTTAAAAAGCAATGAATGAAAATACTATATGCAACAGCAAAATGAGAGAATAAAATGTTCCCTCAAAGCGCCTGAATGTATTGAAGTCAAACATGTTTTTAAAATATATTTTCCCTCTTTAAGGGAAATTGAATTTGATTCAGAAACACCCTGAACCAAAAAACATATCTCTGATTGCTCCTCAAGAAAGAAATCATATTGCTGGAAGGCACTGGGTATTAATAATCTTGGGCACTACTGAAAATCAATTTCTCCTTTGTTTTCCTTTTTTAAAATAGTCTTTATTCGTTTCATCTTTTAAAATCACAAACATACATGGAACAATAAAATCACAAACATAACAAACACATATGGCAATAGTGTTGAAATTAAGTTGAACATGATATATCTAGTTAAATTATGCTTTCTTTCTCATCCCCCCCCCAAAAAGAACTTCTTTAATTTATTATTATATGTAGATTCAAATATAATTAAATTGACTTCTTTTGTCCTATCTGTAGATGTAAATGATAAATTTCTCCTTTGTTTTCCATTATGGATCACAACCAATAGATGCCTATTACTGTGGGCTTCCTCCTCTTCAGTTAGGCACCACATGGCTAAGGACCAAATCAAGTATGAGAAGGGAAGGTTTCTGACTATGTGATACTTTTGTTAGCACTGTTATAGTAACATTAGTCAATGAGAGAAGATTTGCAATTCAGTCTCCAAAACTGGAAGTGAATCCAAAAACAAGGCTGAAAATGAAGGGTTTTGTTATTTAACTGGAGAGGCATTCCCATGGGGAAATTTACAGGTACAAAAGAAACCAAATATACATACCGACTCTCCACTGATCCTGCTATATAAAATTGTGCTCTTGTACTCCTTATCTTCCCCACAAACTTGGGGCTGGGAGCAGCTGATGGTTGAAATAAATGTAGGAACACAAAAAGCTGACTTATACAAACTTTCTATGCTGATTGGAAACAGTTATTTAATGTTTCAGGCAGAGGTTGCCTCTCTCTTTGAAATACAGTTAATCAAATTGGGATTCTAACAGCGGTGAATTAATGATAGCCGAAAAGTGGAAAGACCAGGGAGATTTACAAATACAAGATTGGTATAGAGAGATATGGCAAATAGCAATTAATGACAAGTTAACTAGTGGAATTAAGTTTAGAAGAGGAATAATCAAGAGAAATGATTTTGAAGCAATATGGAAAACATTTGTACAAAAGGTTTTAGTAAAAGAAGGAGGTGTCTTACCACCAGAGGAAGAGCTACAATTCTGGAGGTAGAGTAATAAGAAGATATTAGGCTCTGGTGATGGGGAGCACTTGGGGGAAGGGGGAAACGGGGGGAGGGGGGAATTATGAAAAGTATATGATGAAAAGAAATATGAATTTCATTTAGATAAAGTAGTAAAGAATGGAATATAAAGGGATATATTATATGTATGGGGGAGATTATATAAAAGTTTTTATATATTATTGTAAGGTGAATTAACCAATATTTTGTTTTATCAATTTATTATAATAACATTTATTAATTTCATTCTACCAATAAATATAAAAAAAATCAAATTGGGATTCTTCAGTGAGGTTACGCAAAGCTTTCTCAAGCTTTCTTTGCTTTAGGAACCAGAAAAATTAGCACCAGATTTGGCACCATATAGCTATATGCTCATACACATTGCATTCTTTTAATGCTACCCTGAAAAAAAATATGTAACATATTCAAGATAAGTAATTAAGAGTAAAACTGAACTTTACCCAGGTATGTACACTGTAATATTAGAATTCTGGATCTCACTTTGAAAGCTTTTACTTAATTGTACCAAAATTGGACCTAACACTAGGCAGAATAACAGAATTGCTCAGATAGCTGATAGTGGAGAAGAATAGCAATAGAGGGGGCTGGCAGATGCCCTGTGAGATTGGTGTATTGACTCTAAATTTTATGGCTGCTCCTCATTCAACTGTTCTGGTTCATATAATAACTCTTCCACTGTTGAGCCTCTTTTGGGAATACAGAGTGGACTTATCACCCACTAGCCAACACTAAGCCTCCCAGCTATTCTCCTGAGTTACCTGGTTATTCTCTATCTTGCAGGTAGGTAAACTGTGTAGGCTGTCTACCATGGTACCCCACCTATTTCAATAGTCAAAAGAAATAGACATCAGTAAGATTAATCTTTCTGCTACTCATGTAGACTTTCTGGTTTGGGAGAAGGGAATTATGCATTATCATTGGGATGTATACCATTGGCCTATGGTTCAATTCTACTGGCACTGAGAAGACACACAGAACTTCTCTTGGATCACATTCTGATAGATTACAGAGGAAAGCTGACACTGATTTAAAAATAGCCAGTATTCTTATTCTAAGTATTGTTTAAGGGTATGTTTCTCTGGATGAACAGCCAAGAAGGATAGGGATCAGGAGGACCAGTTGTCTTCCTTATGATCTCCCCTACTTTCCAATGTCACATTCTATGCAATTCAGTGTATAATATTTTTGCTCACTTTGTTATTGTGTGCCTTCAAGTTAGCATTGACTTTTGGCAACTTTAATGTAGGGTTTTCTTGGCAAGATTTCTTCAGAGGAGGTTTGCCATTGCCTTCCTCTACAGCAGAAAGAGTGTGACTTGCCAAAGGTCACCCAGTGAGTATCCATCACTGAAGAGGGATTTGAACTTTAATCTCTCATCATCCAAGAGTTAAGCCACTCACCATGCTGGCTCTATTCTTTTAGTCTACACTTACGTTGTAGTGGAAGCTATCTGATATTATGTTCACTAAATTCAAAATTTATTTCAAATAACCCTTTCTCCCACTTTCTTTTTTTTTCCGCTGGTCCTTTTTTCCCTTTTTGCAGTTCACATTTCAGCAGGCACACATGTACACACACCTTAGATCAAGACCAAAACAGAGAACAAAGGGTTGACGCCTCCTGTCCTTCACACATTAGGTTTCTCAGCCAGACTAGGTCCTCTCACACTGGAAATGTTCAGGGGAGAGGAAGAATATATTCAAAGGCAGTAGAATTATGCTGTTAAGGTCATGTATGTTTTGGCCCTAAAATGTAACTGTTGGAAAAGAACAGAGAGCATTTAAAAAACCTGTTGACACCTATATAAGAATGAAAACAGCACTGAAAGGAACATATACAGAAGAAACTTTTTCTTTGGAACAGAATTGGTTCTTTTCAGGTTCTCAAGCAGGGATGGACAATTGTAGCACTCCACATTATTTTGGTCTGCAGTTTTCGTCAGCTAAAGCCAACACAGCCAAAGACACAGGATTGTGGAAGATGGAGTGCAGAAACATCTGGAAGACCACAGTTGCCCATCCCTGCTCTGGAGTAACAATGAGCAGACAGCTGGGACCAGCTCTTGCATTAGAAAGAAACTATATCAGACAGTTGATTTAGGACAACATTGAAAGAGCAACAAATGGTTTATGCAGTTATTGTTTTGCTTTTATTGCCACAAATAAAGGGAGATAAGGTAGTTGATAGCTTTTTTCTGCCACAAACATCAAAGTAACGTGATCTATATTAGTGTTAAGAGAGTCAATTTGATGGTCCATCTCAAGCAGAAAAATGACTTGGGTTTGTCCTGCCAAGGCAGGGGAAAGCAAACAGGTATGCCTACTAGTTAATTCTTTTACTAAGGCAAAATTTAAAATTGCTGCTCCTGGCAAACTATTAACAGAGGATACTTTAACAGACCACTGCTGAACAGCTACAGTTTAAGGGCAAAATCCACATTTTATTTTAGGTTCAGCGCTTTATGATATAAGCAAACTCTAGCAGAACAGTCCAATAGCTCTGACCCTCTTTTGAAGCAACATTTGAGGGAAGCAACTTTTATAGAGGTAACAGAAACATGGGTATCATCTCGAAATTGTCCAAAGAACGTGGGCAAAATGACACCTGAACTTTGTATGTTTGACATGTAACTTTTCTGCTCTGACAGGTGCAGAATTCTCAGGCAAGGAAGGCCAAAATCTTTAGAAAGCAAAGCTTGCCAGGAGAAAATGGAGGAGTAACTAGGTTGGAACTTGTATGCTGCTACCACTGCTAAATCCTATGAACAGGAACCTGAGGGCGAGTAACAGAACAAAGTAGGCTTTGAGTCACTGGAAGATTTTTTCAGAAGAAGAGGGAGGCGCTCCAGCATTTATTGTATCTAAGATCTGTTTGCTTTTCCTGACCCCAACAATCCCTCTATTTAAGGTCAGCGATGAGCAGTGTTTTCCTAGTGCAACAGACAGCAGCTTGGACTCGTGTTTGGCTGCCTCTGCTTTCAGCCCAGTGTTGCCGTTCCATGTCTTCCCAAAAGCTTCTCGTGGGTCCCCCTGCACCTCTGCTACAGCCACTGTTTGTGCCAGAGAGGCTTTTACTGGGTCCCGGACCTTCCAATTCTCCTCCACGGATCTTGTCTGCAGGTGGTCGACAGCTAATAGGGCATATCCACAAAGAAATGATCCAGGTAAGGGTTACAATCCCAGCTCCTCATGAGACTTGTAACCAAAGTCCATATCATCCTTCATCTTGTTGTTACCCAATCTTGGGGCATCACTCTGACACACTGCTTAATTTTTTCTTTATCTGTTCATTAGCTTTTTTTGTTCTGTTAAAAAGGGGATTTTCTGACTAAAACTATTGACTGAGAAATACAGATTCTACTATTCTTTATCTACTTATTTATTGGTTAAATCAGAAGTAAGTCAAGGAATTCAAACTGGAATTTCTTCTCCTTGGGTGGGATTAGTTCTTGCTCTTGAACTGAAGGGACTATTTGGTCCTCTGAAATGGGGATGTGAATCTATCGCACCAAAATTATCTTGGTCTTGATCCATCTGTGCATCTTTGAAAAGCTAACTCTTTTAAACTTAGATTATTTGCTACTGTTTTGGAGATATTCTTTTCTGGTTTTCTTTCTTCTGTAAGCCAGAAATTCCTTTCTACTTTGTTGCCTGGACCAATTGTTTTGGTCAAAGCAGTGGTCTTTTCTCAGGTTTAATATGATCTAGAATCTGGGACCTCTGTGTTGACATTATGAAGCCACTTAGTTCCAGATGGAGAGCTCTTAGTGATTTCCTCCTTAACAACCATGATTTTGTCACCAAGAAAAAGAAGAAGAAAAGGAGAAAACAGTTGTGATCACAGGTTGAAGAAAAAGATAGCTGGATTAGGGGGTGTTCTCACTGGTTTATACTCCGTGTTACAAATCGAATCCAAGGTACATCGTTCCTATTAGAAACCGAATTAAGTCTAGAACAGTTCTAGAGCAACCCGCAATCGTTCCCACTAAAATGCGAATCGTAAAGCGGATTTTAATTTAATCCGTGTTAAAGGCGTAGAACCCATGTTAAAAAAATAGAAGGGTCGAACCTACATTTTTTCCTTGATTCAGGATAGGATTCGGAGTATGTAAATAGGAACGTTTCAGCCTTTGAATCGGGTCAACTGGATGGGAGGAGCGGAGCGCGATGGGCTGGCCTGGGGGTGTCACCTTCTTTGGTCTCTTTCTGCATCGCCAGCACCATTTTCTTCCATTCGCATAATAGCCTTTCCTCCAGTGGATTGCAACCTCCCCTCTGCTCCTCTTTCATAAACCGACATGTGAGGGGAGCCATTGAACACCATTTTTAACTATTCTTTCTTTTTCACCTCTGCCTGAGCACCAGATGGGCTTTGGAGGACAGCCCAGAGATCAATGGGGCAGCCAAAGTGAATTTGGGGAATTCATGGCTCCCAAGACAGCCCATTCTATTCTATTTCAGTCTGTTTAGCCAGTGTTCAAATCTCTCTATTCTATCCATCCATCTGTATGTATCCTGTCTGTCTCTCTGTCTGTCCAACCATGTATGTATCTATCTACCCATATACATCTATACATCTATCCATCCATCCATCCATCCATCCATCCATCCATCCATCTGCCCATTCAATATACTTGTCCAGTACATCTGTCTGCCTGTCCAACCAATATCTGTATATCTATCTATCCATACATCCATCTATCTGTCTGTCTGTCTGTCTATCTAACTATCTATCAATCTGTCTATCTAACTATCCCATCTACCTATCCAGACTATCTTTCCATCTATTTGTC
>NC_056524.1:217936207-218059147 GCF_019175285.1 Sceloporus undulatus
ATCTATCTATCTATCTATCTATCTATCTATCTATCTATCTATCTATCTATCTAATTATCCGGTCTATCTCTCTATCTAGCCAATGTACCTATCTAATTAGTCTGTCTGCATGTCTCTCTCTCTCTCTCTTTCTTTCTCATAGCATAGTAATCGCCAGCGTGTTGAAAGGGGTTTGAGCGCTGGATTATGACTCTTTGGTCACCTTGGGCCAGTCACACTCTCTCAGCCTCTGGTGATGGCAAAAGCCTGCTTACTGGAATCCTATTCTATTACTCACTATTCTTAGATAGCTCTGCAGTGATTGATATTTATACTGTTTGATACTGATGTGGTGGTTTTCTATAGGAGATTTTCAATGTTTATGTCAATAAAAAAGACTTATGCTTTGTTTATATGTTTTATTCTTAGGTCATGGCCAGTTTTGCAGAGTTAGGATTTCCTCAAGTTGTTGGAGCAATTGATGGGTGCCATATCAAAATCATTGCTCCTGCTCATCAGGGTGCGCACTCTTCCCCAAAGATTATCTCCCCATGGGGCGGCCAAAGCGAATTTAGGGAACCGAAGCTCTTTCCAGAGGAACTATGGGATGGGTTTTGCAGGAAATCCCTGCTTCATGGCTCCCAAGACAGCCCAGGGAGCACTCTTCCCCAAAGAGTCTCTCCCCATGGGGCGGCCAAAGCGAATTTAGGGAACCGAAGCTCTTTCCTGTGTCTCCCCAGATTGAGAAAGAGAGATGGAAAGGCTCTATTTCCCCAGAGATTACTGTGCATCCTGCCTCTCCTCCGTTACAAATGGGCTCTCCCCACACAGAGAGGGGAGGTTGCAATGGGGGGGGGGGAATAGAGCCTTTCCATCTCTCTTTCCCAAACTGAATCTGCCTTCTCCTCCAACCCTGGAAAGAGAATCTTTGGGAAGAGTGCTCCCATCCCATAGTTCCTCTGGAAGCAGCTTTCCCTAAATTCACTTTGCCTGCAGCCTCCCCCAGCCTGAGGTCTTTTTCCAAGGTAGCAGAAGTGCTTTGGGGAGGCAGTTTTCTCTCCCTCAACCATCCTTCCCCACGAATAATTGCAGGACTCGGCACTTTAAGCGCCTCCTCATTGGCTCTTTTATAACAAATCGCGAAATTTAAAAGTGACGTTATGGTGACGTTGCTTTGATTGACAGCCCCAAAATGGTGAGTGGGAACGAAATAAGGCTAAAACCGGTTTATATAAACACCGTTTTATTTGAATAGGAATGAAAGAGGATCACTTAAAGCGAATCAGTTGGTAAATGAGAACGAAGAAAAAAAAGCGATTCAGAACGCAGGATAAGACCAGGGTTATTTTGAATCGATTTAACTGATACCGGTGTATTTTAAAGCGTTGTAAATCACAAGTGGGAACACCCCCTTCTTTGTGCAACTCTCTTAAAGAGACAAGATAATACATAATAAAAACCTGATCTGGAAGCACTGAGAGACATTAAGAATAAGGCCCTATGCATTCTTAATGAAATATGCCATATCAGATAACCTCGGCATTCAATCTCTGAATAGGAGAATATGGTGGCTGCTTTAAGTAATGTAAGAGCAACCAACCTATTCTGCACTATATGACAATACATAACCTCATACACGGACCCTTACATCAAGCTGGGTCACTATTAAACAGTAGCATAATTTCAGAAGAGTGTTTTCGGCTAGGTTCAACCACTTCTAGTTCTTTTTATCCTTCCACACAAGCTTATATACAACTTTTAATGGGTACCACTAAATGAGCCTTCACAGATGTAAATATACATAAACATTGCCAACTCTGGGGAAACTATTTTAAACACTGATTGTCTTCTCTATTGTCCTCAGATTATGGATGAGATCAAGCTGGGAATTCAGTATGCATTCCAGACGCAGAACCCCCTCACACTGGCTGTCAGTGGCACAGGCCATTGTGCCATGGAAGCAGCCTTCCTGAACATGGTGGAGAAGGGAGACAAAGTGTTGATAGCTGTGAATGGATACTGGGGTGAACGAGCAACGGATGTTGCCAAGAGGCTTGGTATGTGTTTTGGATTTTTTTGCTATTTATTTAAACTTTAGTCAGTTTCCAGAGTGCTTGGATTAAACCAGGTTGGGCAATTGTAGAAACCCAAAGCAACTGGCACACCTGATGTGACAGGAAGTGACATCACATCATTGCTGTTTTCAAAATTAGTGCATTTTAAGACAATTATTCTGTTGTTTTCAAAGTTTTTTGGGGGGCTTGTGGAGGCCCAAGTGATTTGTTTTTAGTGAGTAAAATTTGGAGTGCAAATTGATTTTTTTATTTTTTTTATTTTGGGAGTTCCTGGGGGCTGCACGTTGGGGCCCCAAAAAGAGCATGGGGCCAACATGTCACAGTTTGCTCATCTCTCTTAGAAACTATGGAGACTCATTACCTTTCCTTCAAAATAATGCCTTTTTATTACAATCTAAACTGGACAACCATTTATAGTGCAGCAACAGTGATGACTTAGGCTGTAATTTTATATCCACTCACCTAGAAGTAAGTCCCATTGTACTCAATGAGATATACTTACTAGCTAGGTTTAGGGTTATGCTGTCAACAAACATGTTTTATCACACATACAAGAGAGGAAGTTATAAGAAATGGGCTATTCCCTTGCAGCATTTCTCCATTTAAGCTGTGTATTGTTAAAGCAGATAACATAATAGTTTGGATGGCCTGGCTTATTAATTAAATTCTGAGCCTACTATCATCATCGTATAAGACAATGAAGGGTCTTTCAGCATTTTTAGGACTAAAGAAGTTATTGTGACATAAAATGGAATATACACTAGTGCAGCCTTACCCAACCAAGTTCCATCTAGATATGTTGGACTACAACTCCCAAAATGGCCATGCTACATGGGAGAGATGAGACTTGTACTCCAACACATATGTGGGCAACAGACTGAACAGAAGAATTGTCCAGAGGAGTTGTGAGCAAAGGGCAGCCCTCCAAAAATTGTTGGACTGTTTGGACTGGAAGGAGAGCTTCTATTATTGTAAGTGGAAGTGTTTCTTCCAGTAAAAATGACAGAAGATGACAAGAGGAAAAAGATTCCACTTAAATAGTAGGAAGAACTTTCAGACAGTAAGAGCTGTAGTGAAATAAACTGATTTGGAGGGTAAGAGACTAATGTAGAGGCTGCATCAATAGAAGTATAGTGTCCAGATCAAAGGAAGTAGTAGTGCCACTCTATTCTGCTTTGGTCAGCCCTCCTGAAACACTGTGACCATTTTTGGGCACCACAATTCAAAAAAGATGTTGACAAGCTGGCATGTGTCCAGAGGAAGGCAACCAAAATGGTGAAGGGTCTGGAAATCATGGCCTATGAGCAGGAACTTAGTGAGCTGGGTATCTTTAGCCTGGACAAGAGAAGGTTAAGAGGTGATATAATAGCCCTGTTTAAATATTTGAAGGGGTGTCATATTGAAGATGGAATAAGCTTGTTTTCTGCTGCTCCAAGAATGGAACATGGAACAATGGATGGAAGTTACAAGAAAAGAGATTTCACCTCAACATTAGGAAGAACTTCCTGACAGTAAAATCTGTTAGACAGTGGGACACACTCCCTCGGAGAGTGGTGGAGTCTCCTTCCTTGGAGATTTTTAAACAGAGGTTAGATGATCATTTGTCAGGGGTGCTTTGATTGTGAGTTCCTGCATGGCAGTGAGTTGGACTTGATGGCCCTTGAGGTATCTTTCAACTCTATGATTCCATGATGGCTATTTTTGGAGAGCATTTTAGTTTCATGAATGGCAGGGGTTGGACCAGATCAGCTTTGAGGTTCCTTCCGATTCTATAATTCTATGATCTAGATGAGCTTGGAAAAGCCATCTTCAATCCTGTTCTGGAAGAAAGGTGGGATATAAAGTCATTAAATAAATAAACAAATAAAGCCCTCCTACCTCCCATGCTAGAGTCTATATTGAGGTCTGCTTTCTTTTTGAAAAGCAGTAGTTGTAATTGCACAATACAGCTTATTTCATTTGTATATAACAACAAAGTGAAGCACTTAATTCCTCTCACAAAGTGGGCTATATATAACAAATGTGTTAGTTTTTAAAGTGTCCCAACACTTGCAGTTTTGATTTCTAGATCCTACCATCATTATTCCTTTGAAATTATCATGACTGCTTCTGCTCCTACTGTAGGTTAGTGCTACAGCACATACTTTCCATGCAAAAGGTCCAAGTTTTTTAGTGCCACTAGTTAAGGCTGGGCAAGGTCTGTATTTGAAACCATGGAGAGCTTCTGTTACTTAGATGAGTAAATATCAGTCTATTTAGAGCAATGGCCTGATTCTGTACAAGACAGATGGCTCTTTTTCTTTGATACTGTTTCAGATCTATTCTATGTTTATTTCAGTCTGACATCAGTTTCAATAATTAAATGCTTAATTCCTGATCAGTGTTTACCTATATACAGTACTCTGAAGTTTCTCATGGAATCTGACTGGACTTTGAAAGGTTGCTACTATGTACTTGAGTTAATACGTGACTCATTAAAAACAGAAGAGCTGGTGCATTTCAAACATAGATGCTGTGATCTGCTATGTTTCCATTACCCTAATGGAAACATGGATCCCTTCCTACCCCTTACACTTAAAGGAAAGAAGAGGAACGTGTGGCCCTTCAGATGTTGTTGGACTGCTATTGTCTTTCTAATGTTTAGGTGGAATCTTTTCTTAGTCATAGAGCCCTAGAATCATAGCGTTGGAAAGTGCATCATGGTGCGTCTAGTCTGAACACAACCTTACTCAGTGTAGGATCTCCACCTAAAGAATCCCCAGCAGGTAGCTGTTCAGTCTCTTTTTGAAGACATCCAGAGAAGGAGAATGCACCACCTTTCTCGTTGATTGATTCCATTGTCAAGCCACTCTTACAGCTCTTTCTGATGTTCAGTTGAAATCTACTCTCCTGTAACTTCAGTCCATTAGATCAGTTCTGACCCTCTGGGCCAATAGAAAGCAGGCCTGTTCCCTCCTCTGTATGATAGCCTATGAGATATTTAAAGAGTGCAATCATGTCATCTTTCAGTCTTCTCTTCACCAAGTAGAGCAAACCCAGCTCCTTCCACCTTTCCAAATACATTTTGTTCCCCTTACCTCCTATCATCCTTGTTGCCCAACTCCAACTTGTCTATATCCTTCTAAAATGAGGTACCTAGAGCTGAACATCATACTCCAGATGAAGCCTAATATAATGGGACTATTGCTTTCCTTGACTTGGAAACTTTGCTTCTATTAATGCAGGCTGAAATGGCATTCATCTCTCCCTCTCTCTTTACTTCTTTCTTTTTTTTGCTGCAGCATCAGACTGCTGGCTCATGTTCAATTAACAATCAACAATAAGCCCAAGATTCTTTTCACATATAGTACTGCTGAGACATTTATTTCCCGCATCCTGTAGCTGTTGACAACAACTCTGAGTATGATTTCCCAACCAATTATGAATGGATCTGACAGTGTTCCCATCTATTCCACATTTAATCAATTTTCTAATAAAAAATATTATGGGAGAACCTTGCTGAAATCTAGATAAATGGCATCCACTGCATTCCCACATCTACAGAAGTAGTGGCCTGATTTTTTAAAAAAAGATATAAGTTTGACAAAAAAATTGGTAACCAATTCCTTCAGTACCTTGCTGTTCATCTGGCCCTGCAGATTAGAACTCATTGCGGTCAACTAAGTGATTCCTGCCAAATTTCCTATCAGTCTGGATTTCCAATCCAGATCCTTGCCAAGGTCTCAGCATGGAAATATAGAGTTATGAGGGGGGGGGGGGGTTTGTCAGAATAGAGGCAAAACAGATGTTGAGTAGGTCTGCCTTTCCAAGCTGATTGGTTAGCATTTTGCCATTCTTATTGAACAACACCCCCACATCAAATGGATCTGAAAAGGCCATTTTTGTTACCTTTTGCTTGCATGGCCAGTCTCAATTCATTTAGAGCTTTAGCTTTCTTTACTATTCCCGCAGGCTTGAGCTATATTCTTCCTTGGTGATTGCCTTTCCTTCCATTCAATACACATGCTCCTTTTGATTTTCCTTGAGTTTGCAGTGAAGCCACATTGGTTTTCAGATGTTTCTCATTTCCCTCTCTTCATGTGATTGTTTGTGACTGTGCTGTTTGCAACTCATTCTTCAAAAACTCCCACCCTTCCTGGGTGTCATTTTTCTTTAGCATTTCTAACCATAGTATTCTTCTTGTTAAAATAAGCTTGCTAAAAATCCAAGGTCCATGTTTGACTATATTATTTTTTGCCTCATCCCACAATTGCAAATTCTGGCATTACGTGGTCCATTCCCTCTAAAGTACCAACTAGCTTGATTCCAGTCAACACCTCATTCTTTTTGGTTAGGATCAAATCCAAAATTGTCATTTTCCTTGTTCCTTTCTATACCTTTTGAAACAAATTATTAGCAAGGCACATCAGGAATTTGTTGAAGCTAGAAAAAAGTTGTGTGTTTAGAATCGCCTCCCATGGGAAGCAAACTGAATTGCTACAACATCATGTGGTAAGGGCACAGAAACCCACTACTCAATGGCTCAGTTTCCACTTTGTTTCCTCATGCAGTAAAGCTCTTAGTCTCCCAGCAGATATAAGGCTAATTGAAACCCCACTGCATCCATAACAACTAATTCTTGTATCTTTGAAAAGCACAATCCAAAATCTCTTCTTGGTTTCATTGCCTGTAGTAAATTCTTGCCACATTGTTGCTTTTATTTATTTCTCCATTTATTTTTTTACCCGAATGCTCTCAGCTGGTCCACCTTGATTATTCTCATGGATTTCTGTACAACTACATTTGTCTTTGACACATAACACTACTTCCTCTCATTTTCCACCACAGCTATTCTTTTTGAATAGGTTATACGCTTCAGTTGTAATATTCCAATCATGGGAGTCATCCCACCAGGTCTCCATTATGCCTATAAAATCATATTTACCTTCCTCCACTAGAACTTCTTGTTTGTTTTCCAAACTCTGTGTGTTTGTGTAGACATCTGAAACTTTGTTTGTGCTCACCTATTAATTTACTGTCATTTTTTCTGTGGATCTATTTCTCTTCCTAAGATCCTCCTCTAGAATTCACATCCCTGTATTTAGAGCTTACCTTTGGACTAATGTTTGAGCTATCATCTCCAACCTGCTCAGCAATTTAGTTTTAAGACCTCTTGGATCACTTCTGCCCTGTGACATTAAGCAGTATCAACCTGATTGCTCCAGGGCTTCCCTAGTATCACCTCCAGACTAGGCAAGGACTTACATTCCCCATATATGCAGTGAGTCAAATCTAATTCTTACTAGCTTTGCCCTTTTCTCAACCAACATACAATATTATTCAAATCTTAATTTTATTCAGATCTACTCAGGAGCATGCCTCTGTACACTGTCCTCAGACTACAAAGCACAACTCCATTCCAAGCAACATTTTCCTGGTCAGCACTGTACAATTCATTTTCATGCAACAGCTTCTCAACCTTTGAATACCAATTTAATGGCTTACCTCCAGCTGAAGATTAAAAATGCAAGAAACTTGCAGATGGCAATACTCCTACAAGAGGGTGAACAGTCTCTCCAGGAATGGCAATTCACTTTCTCAGTGGGTTGCAGAGTCCCCTTGTGCTGTTTACCACAAACAATACCATTTTTCAAAACCAAAGCTGGTTCTCTGACCATTTTTGGCTTTGTCCCCCCCCCCCCCATAATTCAATTTTTTGCAGTCTGTGCATCCCCCAGAGAGTCCCAGGGAGAGAGGATTGTGAAAATAATAAAGAAAATAAAACTTTTATTTGTATCCCGCTTTTCTGCTGCAGGGTAATCAAAGTGACTTACATGTTAAAACAACACCAATATACAGCACATAATACATATACAATGCAATATCTAACCCCACCTTAAAAAGAATTAAACACAATGCAATTAAAATTAATCTGTTAAAATAGAATATTATCAACAGTCCAATAATCCAACGGGTAAAGTGGTGGCATACTACATAAGAAGGGTGGAATTTATTCATAGTTGAGTCATTCTATTCAGAGAAGGCCTGCCAGAAGAGATCTGTCTTAACAGCTTTTTTAAAGCTGTCTAGGCATGTAATTTGATGGATCTCTTTCGGCAGGCCATTCTACAGTCTGGTAGCAGTTGCGGAAAATGTCCTCTGGGAGGTTGCAGTTAGTCTGGCCTTTATCGACTGCAATAAGTTCCTCCCAGAGGACCTGAGAGTGTGGGGTGGATTATACGCAAGTAGGCGATCCCTTAGATAGGTTGGACTCAAGCCATGTAGGGCTTTCAAGGTGATAACCAACTCCTTGTACTGTGCCCGGAAGCCAATAGGCAGCCAGTGGAGTGACTTTAAGATGGGTGTTATGTGGTCACTCCTAGATTTTCCGGTGACCAACCTGGCTGCCATAGTCTTCTGAGCTAAGCTCAAGGGTAAAAAACCAATCGAGTTGCCCATCCCTGACTGTACCTCTCATTTCAACTCACAGGAAACAAAAAACCAATACAGCCAGGGGCAGAAGGTCCATGCACAGTTCAGCGATTGCTGCAAAACTTATGCTCCTGCACATAAAAGGATTTGATACTTAGGATCACAGAAAGCTTCCTAATACTGAAGCAGACCTTTAG
The DNA here is from genome assembly GCF_019175285.1 of Sceloporus undulatus. Taxonomy (NCBI): domain Eukaryota; kingdom Metazoa; phylum Chordata; class Lepidosauria; order Squamata; family Phrynosomatidae; genus Sceloporus; species Sceloporus undulatus. The sequence continues at coordinate 217,944,870 of NC_056524.1, forward strand.
GCCATTTGTCCCAGATAAGTACTATCAACACAATGACTTATTGGCACTGGATCTTATTTCCTACCTTCACCTAAAGAATTTGGGGGTTTATACCTGCAAAGCATGCACTCTACCACTGAGCTACTGTATGTCTCCTCCCTCAAATAACTGCATTGCATTCCTGCAACTTTATTATTATTATTATTATTATTATTATTATTATTAACCTTTATTTATAAAGCGCTGTAAGTTTACACAGCGCTGTACATAAATTTTTATTTTTTTTTAGTCAGACGGTTCCCTGCCCTCAGGCTTACAATCTAAAAACTTTAAGAGTAATTTCTTCCCTTGAGCTATAATTCCTACTGATGTCCAAGAAACATAATTTGTCATTAATTGCCTTATAGGAGGTGAAGTATATCAGCTGACAAAATCCCCTGGAGAGTATTTTACTTTGGAAGAAGTAGAGAAGGTGAGTTGAGTGGGCAAAGCATGCTTAAAGTACAGTTTGCAGAGTGGATTCCCTCATTTTTTGCCTTGTATTGATGACTAGAACTCAGTGTGTGGTCTCACTCAGCATTTTTATTAGTTTGATTTTAATTCCTTTTTAATTTTGTTATTTTGTACATTTCTCTCTCATACACACATATGATTCTTTCTCCGCTACTCCTATCATAGGGTTTGCTGCAACATACTCCCGTTTTATTCTTTATCACACATGGAGAATCATCCACTGGAGTACTTCAACCACTGGATGGCCTTGGCGATCTCTGTCACAGGTCAGTGGGGTCATGGGGAGAGGCCAAATATCATGATAATAGATAAGGCTGACAGGTGTCCTGTAGGGAGTGGTCTGGCAAAAATATTACTGGTAGATTTTCTGGAGAAGCAGGGAAACTGGGCACTGTATGCCAGGAAGTACTCAATGAAGCGTCACAGACAACTCTAGCATGGTTACCAAAGAACAATGAGTTAAGCATTTACCAGAAGAATGTGCGATGCCACACTTAAATGGAACCCACAGTCAATGAAGGATGAATTTTGCTAATGCTGGTTCATGAACAGGTGTTTCAGGCCAATGGTTCTGCAAAATATGACTGGAGTAGAGACTCATTAGTCTCACTGACAAATACAGTCTGTAAAAGCAAAGTGAAAGATGGAAAAAAAAATCAGTATATACCGAATTTTCTCCAGTAAAAGCATCTGCAAGAATTTTATCCTGCTAAAGCTGAAACTACATGTTACACCAGGTTTCTTTTTGGATGATGGCTGTGAAACATAAAGCAGTCAGATAGGCTACAAGAAAGAAATGAAGGTAGTCAGACAGAGAGAGGTTGCTGAGCAATTTTAAACTTCCAATTATTTTTCATATCTATAAATTTATATATATAAATTTCTGCCTTCACCTGCTTCTCCAGCTCCAAATATCCATCTCCAGGTTGATTTGTTCACATTAAGGGAAGAATAATATGGACACTAGGTGTGCATTTCTCCATACTGTCAGAAACTGATTGAATCTGTCATGATTTGTATTTAATTAGTTATGTGTTGTAATATAGGAGGTACTATTTTACAGTTGTCTAACTTGGGTGCATTGTTGTTACAGGGGATGATGACAAGTGCAGTGCCCTGGTGCCTTGGTGGTGCAATGGTTAAATGCCTGTACTGCAGCCCTCACTCAAAACCATAGGGTTGCGAGTTCAAGAGCAGCAAAAGGGCTCAAGCTCAACTCAGGCTTGCATCCTTCCAAGGTCGCTAAAATGAGTACCCAGACTGTTGGGGGCAAATTAGCTTACAATTGTAAACCACTTAGACACTGCTTAGGCAGTATGAAGCGGTATATAAATGAAGCTTGTTTGTTTGTTTGCTTGTTTGTTCCTGGCAAAGAATTTCAATTGCTTGGTATAGGACAAATGGGTGTGAGATGAGATTTCTTAAGGTTTCTCACAGAATAGATCTAGAGGGGGAAATTGAACATGTCAAAGGGGAACTGGGCGATTAGACCAAGAAGGATGGTAGATGGAAATGTATTAACGTATGGACAAATCATAGCCAAGCCCACTGAATTTCAGAGTGGAGAATTGTGAATATGGAATTGCTGTTTGGGGATGATAGCAGTTCTGTCTGCAAATGTCTTCCTGCTAATATCTACAGTTTCTGAAATTAAGTTCTTGCTATGTGAAATACAGAAGGCTGGTTAACTGAACTGTGTGTGTGGGAGGGGAGGTAGTTCTGGACCCATACATTTAAAAAAATCTGGGAAGTGTTATTTTGAATACTGCACCCCAAAATGAGTTAATCAGACTTCCATAATTCGGATGTGAAGCATATATGGACTGCTATGATTAAAAATGATATCAGAGGATATTGTCAAGAAATTCCCACATAAGATGTCATTTAATCCTATCTTGAATGTTTTACACGTCATGCATGTGTCTAATGTGCTCAATCTCAAGCAAGTATACCTAGGGACTGCGTTTTAAGTCACTATCCCTTACCTCCCTTGTTTTACCATGTAAAGGGATCCATTGAGATTAACTGAAATACTTCGGTAGCATGAGCCCCCAGGCTGGCCTTTAAGGCCAGTCTGCACAGGGCCTTAGTCTCAAAGGTGCTACAAGATCCCTTTGAATGCTGATTTCCCAGTCTGACACAGCTATGTCTTTGAATTCCCCCTTGTTTTAGGTATAATTGCTTACTACTGGTGGATGCTGTGGCATCTTTAGGTGGAGCTCCAATTCTCATGGACCAGCAAGGTGATCTATTATTATTATAACAAAGATTTGTCATTTTTTTTCCATTTTGAGGCTTTACATAAAAGTGATAGTTAGGAATGGGTATTAGCATTGAGGTTATTACCCAGAATTGACTTACTAACCATTCCTAGCAAAGATTTATGCTGGAGGATACATGGGGACTTGCTGTGGAACGATCTTTAGCATGGTTCATCTACTCAGTGTTCTAATTGCAACGTTAGGGGAAATTAACATTAAAAATAGCTGCAGCAGATACTTTGTTTCTGTTTCACCCATGTATTTTCACATAACGAATATAGATGTTTTCAGGTCATGATTTCCCCATATTCTATACTAGTGATTCCCAAATTTTAGTCCTCCAGTAGTTTGAGACTTCAACTCCTAGAAGCTTCAGCCTACTTGGCCAAAAGTCAGGGATTCTGGGAGCTGAAGTCCAAAACATCTGGACAAAGTTTGGGAATCACTGTTTTATAGCAAGGGTGGACAATATGGCCCCTGAACGTAGACCCCAGAACTGCTTCTATGGCTCTCAGTGGCGACTTTTAAGAAAGCCTTCAAATATGCCCAAGGGGAGCATTGTCACCACGTCTCACCAAACAAGAAACAAGAAGCAAACAAGACAGGTCACTTTCTGTTGTTGTTGTTGTTGTTGTTTTAAAAAGGTATCTCCTGAGCCTGAAATAGTCCAGGAGGCTTCAAAATTACAAAAATGTTACTCATGCTCCCAGACTGTGTTTGGGGTCATTTGAGAGCAAAAATTATTTTTTCATGTGTGTTTGTGTGTATGTGTATAGGTACAGCCTTCCAAGGTCTTTTGTGGGACCAATGTAGTCCCATAGCATCTACCTCTGCTCTGTATATGTTACTTTTATGCTAGTTTAAATGCTGTTTTTCATCATCATCATCATCATCATCATCATCATCATCCAGGGATTTTTTTTAATGTGTAAGAAATTTCCTGAACTTTCCAGCATTCCCTCTAAAAAGAAATGGTTAAATCAGTTTAAATGTCTAATGGGATATGTCCCACAAATCTAGCATTATAACGCCCCCCCCCCTCCATGAAATCTTAATTTCTCCAAAATCTTATTTCACAGTGACTTCTAAAACAGCCACCTACTTTACAAAATGACGTCAGGAAAGGAGTTTATTAAGAGAGTCATAGTGAAGTACTAAACAGAGAAGGAAAACTAGGTCCACATTATTCCTCTATGATAAAGATTTTTCTCATCTGTCAAAACGACATAAATCTTAACATTTTGCTCTTATTTAAAACACAGGAATTGACATTCTCTACTCAGGTTCCCAGAAGGTTTTAAGTGCACCACCTGGCGCTTGCCCCATTTCTTTCAGTGAAAGAGCCAGGTAAGAATAAGTTTGCCTATCTATGATGCATGTCATTTTCAATAGGACGCAAGGTACCACCACATGTTGTGGAGAACAGGACAGGGCCGAGACAAAATGCCAAAATCCCAGGAGAAAGTCATTTCTGGTTTTAAAAAACAGTTTTGTTTTGTTATTAAATGTGAAACAATGGAATCGGAGACTGCAACCTACTATAAAGGCAAATTACCATTCCTGGGAGCTGCCTGGGGAAAAAAATCATGTCTTTTGATGAGAAAAAGAGCACTCCAGGAATCTGAAGGGACTGGGGGGAAATACATAAAATAAAATAAAAATATAGTCTGGGAGGCTGCATCAGACACTAGGCCTGTACTTTGAACACACCTGAGCACATTCTTACTTTAAAAAAAACAGCCTAAGTGATGGCATTTGGCATTGACTTTGAAAACACAGAGGAAATTGCCAAGAGCAAGTCTATATCTAATCTATTTATTGTCATTGCTATCATACTTTTTAATACTGGCAGGCAGACTTGTATTTTCTCACTTTAGTCTGTTGGATCACTCTCACTCAGCAATGTATATTGTGCAAAATAAAAGGAAATAGAAAGAACACAGAAGAATCATATTGCTTTAGACTTAAAATGTTCAAATTAAACACACACAGTCATGAACCATCCAGGAAAATATTCAGCCAGCCTTTGGTTCCACCATTGGTGAGAATGTATAGTAACAATTACTTCCTCACATTCTTAGCACTATTCCCATTCAGATCCAACCCTTATAGGACTTGGACCCCAAACCAGTGTCATACCACTCCAAATGAACAATTGTTCTTTACTCCTATTGAAATGTGAAGCTTACAATATATACTGTACTTTGGGCAGAGGATGCCGAAATCTGCAATTTGTTGGATTCATTTCCTGAAGTGCTCAATCTTTGCCTTTCATTTTGTCAGGAAGAAGATTTATACCAGGAAGACAAAGCCAGTCTCCTTCTACCTGGACATGGAGGAGTTGACTAAATATTGGGGCGGTGATGACAACCCAAGAAAGTAAGAATTTATGATACCATTTTTCTTATTTCTATTCTGGAAAGTAACTTTTGGTTTCTCAAAAATGGACTGAGCTCTATTAATCACCTGTACAACTGCATTGCTTTTCTCCAAACTAAGATTCAAAATAGAAGCTATGATACTATAAGTGTATTCACATTGCAGAAATAAAGCAGTTTCACACCCCTATAACTGCCATGGCTCCATCATGTTTGGTGGGGCACAAGACCTCTCGAGACAGACCAGGCTGAATACCTCACAAAACCATAAATCCCAAGGTTCCACAGGATGGAGCCATAACAGTTGGTGTCAAACTGCTTCACTTCTGCAGTGTGGCTGGTTTCTTTATCACACATCTTTCTATCATAGGAGTGATTCTGAATAGACATATGACAGGAAAGGGAGGAGTTTATCAATCCCTGCCATTCTTTCCATTCTCCAAGGTTGCTTTGAATCAAACAAACAAACTTATGCAATTGCATATCACATGTTTGTGCCTTGGAAAATCTGGCATGCAAATGCAAGCACATATATTTAATTCAATATGGGTTTTTAGCTTTAAATTACAAAATAGTACAATATTTCCCAGTTGCATTATCTGATTCCCTCTTCCCCAAAGGAACAGAAGCCATGTCCATAATTGTATCATATTAAATATTACAACCTATATTATAGATTATAATGTGTGATTATAATGCATGTCTTACATGCTGCATGCACTTTTACAGATATCATCATACAGCTCCTATCAACACATTTTTTTGTTTGCGAGAAGCCTTGGCAATTCTTGCAGAAAAGGTCAGTTGCTACAAGTGGGTGAAAATCATAAGGTGAAGATTGGGTGGACGGAGTGTGGTAAATGAAACAAATGGTAGATTCTGAATGAGTATTATTTTTTCATTTCATTGGAAAAGGAAATTTTGCAACAGTTTGTTGTAGATAGGCAAACTGGGCCCTTGGTATCCGCTGGGGTTTGATTCCAGGACCCTCTGTGGATACCAAAATCTGTAAATTCTCAAGTCCTATTAAATATAATGGCATCATAAAATGGTGTGCCTTATATAAAATGGCAAAATCAAGGTTTGCTTTTGGGATTTTTTTTTAATATTCTCACGCCTTGGATGGCTGAATGCATGGATATGGAGGGCCAGCTGTATAGTGCTCATTCTTGAAAGTACAAAACAGTATCATCTTTAATTGGAAAGAGAATAAAAAACCTAGAGATTGATCCCTTAATTCCCTTTCTAAGTTAGTTGGTTTGAGATGAGTAGCAAAGATGCTCTGCTTGTTTTACTGTTTGTGATCTGGACACAAAACTAATGCCAGGCAGATGATAAAACATATTTCTATCTCATTCACAAACTTGGCACTTCAAAAGATGAAAATGCTTACGTACTATTTAACTACTGCATACTAGCAATGTATAATATCGAAAATCTCTCTCTCTCTCTCTCTCTTAGGGACTAGAAAACTCATGGAAGGTTCACCAGGAGAACAGCCTGTATCTGTGTTCAGGGCTACAGAAATTAGGCCTCAAACTCTTTGTAAAAGAACCAGTAAGATTGAAACTACAATAACAAGAGCAGAATGTGGGTCATACTAATCACCAATACAATGAGCAAGATATATAATTTATATGTGTGCTATTTCTTATAGCACCAAGTGCCGTCTGATGAGCTGAGCTCCTGTCACTAGTTGCAGCTTCTGCCAACCTAGCAGTTTGAAAGCATGCAAGTGCAGACAGATAAATAAGTACCACTTCAGTGGGAAGGTAACAGCATTTTGTGCAGTCATGCTGGTCACATGACCACCAGAGTCATCCTCAGACAACGCTGGCTCTTCAGCTTCGTAATGGAGATGAGCACCGTCCTCTGCAGTCGGTTACGACTAGATGTTTATGTCAAGGGGAAACCTTTACCTTTACCTCTTATAAGAGCTCTTTAAAGTGAAGATATGAGAATGGGAGGGAAAAGAAATGATGGTAATTTCTGTTAGATAGAGAAGAAGTAATCATCGAAGCACTTGATTCATAACAACATCAGTCTAACTAAAGATGAAGATTATGTGAATACCTTTTTGTTTTATGAACACTCATGCCACTTATACCACTGATAAATTTATGTTCTTTTTACACTTGTTCAACCACAACCATTAGTAGGACAAAAATGTGGGTATTGGATATTTGAAATAAACTATTGATTTTCCAGTGTAAGTCTACCCTCAAACAGAATCAAGTTGATGAACCAGACTATTGGTCAATAGGCTCTACAGCTACACATTCACAGGCTTCCACACAAAGAAAAACAGGAAGGCAGGGGCTTTAAATGCACTGAAAATCAAATCCAGAAAGCACAAGAGAGCTTCCAACCCATTTCTTTCTATTTTGCAGGATGCAAGGCTTCCAACAGTCAACACTGTTCTTGTACCTGAAGGATACAACTGGAAAGAAATAACAGAATATATTATGAAACATCATGGGATTGAGGTTTCAGGAGGCCTGGGTGCTTCAGCTGGCAAGGTAGATACAGTCTCATGATAAGAAATAATAAAAGACGTTTGCTATTTGGTTCTCAACATACCAGCAGAATCCCTTTAATATATCTTACATTATTCCTGATGTGGCTATTAATTCCAAATTATATAGCACAGAAAATTATATAAAACTTGATGATAGGATGAGAGCTAAAAATTCACATATGCACGCATACCCATTCATAAAAAAAATCAGCAGGCTTAGAATATAGCTTTCTCCCTGATGTGATGTTTTCTGTCTAAAATATTAATATTCAAAATACACAAACCCTTTCCTATCCTATGAAGCAATTAAGTCCAAAGAGGGATGAATCACTTTGTAGTCTTAATTCAGGTCAAGTTTAAACAAACACAGCCATTAACATTTACAGATATAGATTACAGAAGGGTAGTCCCAGGCTTTCCAGGAGTTTGCAAAATGATTAATAATATATTGTTTTTACCTTTTCTCGTCATCAGGTTCTTCGAATAGGACTGATGGGTTACAACTCTACTAAATTCAATGTTGACAGAGTCCTTCATGCCCTGGATGATGCCCTCCAGCACTGTCTGAAGAACAAGCTATGAGATCCTACTCCACTGCTCAGAGAAATTTGCTCCTATTTGCCCTTTAGCCTTTCCTTTCAAATTTGCTCAGTAAAGTATGGTCTAATTGCTTTAGCCTGCCATCTTTTTCACTTGATCAGGCATGGGAAGTGTTTCACATGTTGGGAAGTCTTTCACATCTGGACAGTTAAGCTGAAGTCCTGTGAAGTAATCAGGGGTTCTTTCTACACAATCAAATTCTCAACTATTTTTCTGCATTCCAAAATGGCTGTGTAACTATAGCTTTCACTTAATACAGAAATAAATGTTGTTTTCATTGCCATGTAATTATATGCACATTAACAGAAGATGACTAAATGCAAGATATACCCTTATGTTTGAGTATTTGACTAGTTGTTGCAGTTCTTTGGATGAAATCTATTTCCTGCACTATATTAGCAGCAGATTTTCCAAGGCTGCACAACAGCAATAAAAAACAAAAACAAAATCTGTCTTCTCTTTACAGCCTACTCTCCAGTTCCTTCAAGACTAGAATGACTGCAGCCTTTTTCCTCCTGTCACTACTGCCTATACTGATACAGTTATAGTAATGGGTTGTGTGCCTTCAAGTCGTTTCCAACTTATGGCAACTATTACAGGATTTTCTTGGCAGCATTTGTTCAGAGGTGATTACCCATTGCTTCCCCCTGAGGCTGAGAGCATATGACTTGCCCAAGGGCACCCAGTGGGTTTCATGGCTGAACAGGAATCGAACCCTGGTCTCCAAAGTCATAGTCCAACTCTCAAACCATTATGCCACACTGGCTCTCCGTTACACTAATACAGAATATGAAAAAGATTTCAGCCTATTTTTCTTTACACTAAATATATGCTTCTTTGTCCAAGCTAGCATAAGCATATTAGCTTGCATACAGTTCTGGTGGTATATATATGTATAAAAGAAGAGCCACCGTGGTGTATTGATTTGAGTGTTGGGCTATGGCTCTGGAAACCAGGGTTTAAACCCCTGCTCAGATGTGGAAACCCAGTGGATGTCCTTGGGCACATTACACTCAAAACCTTGAATGTACATGTCACAGGCAACAATTACATGATCATATTGCTTTGAATGCTCTGAGAACAGGGTACTTAGGTTCAGTTCCAGCATACCAGCAATAAATTGGATGAAGATTGCAAAAATCAAGAGCTAGCTTGGTATTAGCTTTAGATCAAAATAAGTCTCCACACTCTGAAGACTAATCCATGTGCCAACCATACAACAGGTTTCAGATTTGTGCACTCTTTACCTTGTAGTATGCACCACCCTTCAACAGCCCTGAATCCACCCAAGAGGGAACAGAATTGCTCTGGAGCATCCCCTCATTTGTATCTCCATTTGCACTGCCTCCTTTGCTCTCCTAGAATAGGTCAAATGCTGACTTTATTAACAGCAAACCAACTCTTTTAAATCCCTGTCAGTGACATGTTCTGTTCTCCTCCTTTTGTTCTATGCCTAAAATATTATATAATTCAATGGAATTCAATTAAACGAGAATTAAATACAACAACACAGACTGCTAAGTAACTCGTGGATCAGAAATTCAAATTATCCCCCCCCCAAAAAAAATAAGAAGCAGACACTCAGGTTGTTGAATAGACTGATATTCTAACATACTCCTAGATAGCACTTCTCAACAATCATAAGAATTAGACAAAAACATTGAAAAGGAAAATGAGAGTATTTGCCTGATTTTGGCAAATCCAAGTTAACCAACTGCAATTGTCATGATGTTTGGAAAAAAATCACATGAGATATAGCTATTTCTCTTTAGAGTAAGCTGCTATCTGGGACTAACAGGGTATAGCTAGCTGTCCAGATATAAATGTATGTCCATCCCTACCTATTATGGTTTAATCACAAAGAAAAAAAATGAAATAAAATATCAGTGGGCCCAAGTCATTTCAAATATGTTCTCCAATAAAAGTTTTTTTTATTTACAGTGTTTTTCTATTTGTACATATTTATAGCAACATCAAAAAAGTATTCACAATGCTTCACTGAGTGCAAAATGCCACTTCATTATCACCTACCATCCTAATATTTCACCAACCTTTCCCCCAACATTACCCAGATTGTCTTAGCATAGTTTATATCCTTCCTTTACATATAGGGCCACTCTCCTGAAAAGCAACCATTTAAGTGTGAAGGTGAAAATTTGCACATCTCAGCTGTATTTGACACAGTTTTAGGCATATCTGTATTTTAAAGATGGATATGCATATGGGTGATGGAGACATGACAACATTGGAAGTGCATGTGTTGAAACAATCCAGAGTGCAAAAACAGCAACCAGGCCAAGAAAGTCTTCCCCTCTACCCACTCCTTCTCCTGGGAGTAGATTTACACAAATCTGGCCAGGAAGTGATTTTTCTCAGTATTATTAAGGCTACAGTCATTTTAACAACTTGACTAAGGCTTTATTTCTGAGGTACTTAGTTAGCAGGTGGGCACACTGCGCAGACCTGCGGAAGCCCAACCCCAACAAGCTTGTAGCAATGACACTGAGAAATGGCATCACTTACTAATATCCCTGAATCACTGTTATTTGCCTTTCAGAGTAAAACAATACATTAAAACTTTATATAAAATTTCTGGTTTTATTTTGCAGTCTCCCTCCAGCTCATGAACAGTTCCAGCCAAAGGCTCTAACTTTTGTCATAATCAATGCAATGTGCCTAGGCATGTGAATATTCATTCATTATAAATAAAAGTTTGGGATGACTAAAGCTGGTGAGTGAAATGAGACAGTCAACCTCTGACAGGCACTCATCTCTTGATGCAAACATCTATAGGCTCAATCCACAGACAACCTAACTGGTTAATTACAAGGCATGAGGTGGGAAGCAAAACATTTTGCCAAATTAAAACCTCATATTAATCTTCGCTCTCTTCTTCTCCAGGGAACTGTTTAATCCCACTATCATGCACTTCTTGTTTAATCTTTTGTTTTTTTGAAATAGAATCTGGAGTTTCATTTGTACTCAAACCATAGATGGGGCTCTCTTCTCACATTTACTCATATGTGGTTCCCAACAGCAGTGGCCATTATCAAAAAACCTTCAAACAATCCATCATCAAAGATTCAAGTCATAAGAACAATGCAGAGTTCTACGACATGCAATTTCTCAGAGGCAGCAGTGGCACTGGAACTATATTTCTCTTGCTGGGTAAGCCCAGCAGGTATGATTTCCAGAAGTTCAACCTTTGTATCATATGAAAGTCAATTTAAGAAGGCTCCACTCCATCTTGGGTTCTTTCAGCTTCCTTGTCCCAAGTCCAGGGAGCTGGCACTAGTAACACATGGCAGTAGGAGGCCAGCTTTAGTCCCATTACATGTGCTACCAGTCATTTAGGTATCATTTAGTTTCAAAAGAGGAAGTACAGGTACATTAAGCTGAGGTTTAACAAATGCATATTTTTACTTAAAAACATTCATCTGATCAAAATAAACTCCAAGGGACAAAACTGTTTTTAAATAACATTTCAATTCAAATTGTATATAATTCTTTAAAGTTTTCATACAGCAAAGAATGGTTAATCCTTGAAAATCTGTAGAAAAACAAAGAAAACAAAAGCTCTGAGGTATCACACCCACCCAGACACAGCCTTACACTGGCCGTGGTAGAAGCAGAAAATTGTAGACCCAAAAGATAAAGATCACTGATTGTTCTAGTAAAGTTCAGGTAGCTGAGGGGGGGAAATCCCAGAACAGTCCTCTGAGCAAAGAAACTACCTCAATAAAGTCCTCAAGTGCATTGGAGACCTGATCACTTAAACTGCTCCTGCCAAGCAGCTCCCTGCACCTGAGAGAAACGCAGCCCAAGGTGCCTTGTGCAAAAGATAAGGAATTAGGTGTGGCTATTTCCTGTTATTCCTTATTATATAGCTTTGAGAGTTGTACGAAAAGTCCAACTTGTCTTTGATCATGCAAGATACTGCTGAAGTGCTGTCTTTGCCCTGTAAAGAAAAAAAAGAAGTCAACCACTGAAAATATGCAAGCCAGCGATGGTATACAGACAGCAGAGTGAAGCCGAGCAAGCTTTGTATGCAAGCTCTTTCACTGGTAACATTTGTCTTCAACTTCCCTAACAGACTATCTGAAAAACCAAATCATTTGACAGTTTCTTTATGAGTCTTATTTTTGAAATAAAAGCCAAGCATAACTGAAAAACCAAACATATTCTGTCACATTCCTGTCCAATGCTACTTCAAACAAGGACATAAACTGCAGTTTTCTAGAAAATGTAAATATCATGGTAAATTGTTGGAATACAGTCATCATTTAAGACATGATACAAGTCAATTTTTTTTTTAAAAAAACAGTAGAATAATTGGGGTTACAAATTATTAAAATCCATTGGGATTTTTTATAGAAAAGTAGAAGAAAGATTTAAAATGATATGAAGGTATATAGTTTTGAAGAATCATAGGCTGGATATGTGTACAAATGATGTTAAATTGATATCAAAAATGTGTAAAATCCTACTGAAAACGGAAAGGGAATTGTAACCGACTGTAGGGGGTGATGCTTATCTCCATTACTAAGCTGAGAGCCAGCACTGTCCGAAGATGAATTTGGGGGTCATTGGCTCGAATAATTGCACTGAATGGTGTTACTTTCCCATCAAAGCAGGATCTATTTATCTACTTGCACTTTTTACATGCTTTTGAATTGCTAGGTTGGCAAAAGGTGGGATTAGTGACAGAAACTCACCCCACCATGTGGCACTTGGGCCTCCAACTGCCAACCTTCCGAGTTGATATCAAAAATGTGTAAAATCTTATTGAAAACAGAAATGAAGTAGGAACAAGTAAAAGAATGTATGATTAAATGGGCACAAAATTTAGGTCATAATATACATTTACACCAATGAAAGAAAATTGGGGGAAAGGGGATTAAAATTTACTTTGTTTGTGTTGGAAATATCAGAAGGAAGATGGAACCTTTTTTCCCACATGTGGTGGACTTGTGATAAAGCTAGAAAGCTCTGGACTCAAATTCATGACAGTTTGAAAATTAAACTCCAAATGGAACCTGAACTATTTTTATTAGGACTCTTAGACAAACAGCTCGAGAAGAATAATGAAAGAACTATTCATTTATGACAATACTGCCAGAATGTCATACTGTATACCTAGAGATGGAAAGGACAGCAATCTCTTCTCCAGAAGATTGGCTGTTAAACTGAATGAATTTGTAGAAATGGATGACTATGTTAATACATGGGAAAACAAGAAAGAATGGAAAAGGTTACTTGTATATATGAAAAAAGGAGAGGATCTGCTATGGTCTTAGGGTTTTGTTTTGTTTTTTTTAAAAAAAAGTGTGTTCTATCTGTAGAGGAGCTAATAGTAAAGAGTTTTATTTGTATTTATGGACTTAACATTTATTATTACAATGGGATTTTTACAAGAAAGTATATTACATACTTGATTAAACTTTTGAATTACCACAGGCGAGTTAGGTAAGAAATGTTAATGAACCATTGTCAGACACAATGGAAGGCACTGATTCCTTGTCTGTGTCTTTTGTTAAAAATCTGTCTGTGTGTGTTTGATGTTTATTTTAAGTATTATCATCATCATTATCATCCCACCCTTCTCCCAGGACTGGGACTCAGAGCAGCTTACAACACTTAAAACAATACAATTAAAAATATTACATTAAGACTGAATTAAATTAGTACAATAATTAAAACAGATTGTAAGCTAAAATATCAAAAACTTTAAAAAGATAAAAATGTGTAAAATACATTAAAAACAATTTAACACCCCAGGCCATTCTTTAAAAGCTTTTTGTTCTGAATGCCTTCTGAAAAGGAAGATTTTCATCTCTTGGTGGAAGGCCATGAAGGAAGGGACTCTTCTGGTCTCCCTGGGCAGGGAGTTCCAGAGTCTAGGGGCAGCCATGGAAATGGCCCTCTCTCGCATCCTCACCAATCATGCTTGTGATGGTGGTGGGACAGAGAGAAGAGCCTCCCCTGAGGATCTCAGAGGCCGGGCTGGCTCATATAGGAAGATATGGTCTGTCAAATAGCCTGGACCTGAGCCATATAGGGCTTTAAAGGTCATCACCAGCGCTTTGAATGCTGGTGATCCAATAGGTACTATTGGATATGGTGTTCGCATATTAGTTAGGGTGTTATCCTTTATGTTTTTAGGGATACAAAAATGTGTATTTATTTGTGGCTGTTTATAATAAAAAAAGTATTAAAAACCCATCTACAGACAACTCTAGAATGAAATTCTGATTTAGATACAGCAGTATGTTAAAAGCAATATTTCAGTTCAGTATGATCATGGGAAAATTGGGAACAATCAATTTATTAATTTGCACTGTCAACTTTCTGTTGGCAGAAGCAACAAGCTGTATCAGACAGGGGCTTTTGTAAATGCTAGTATGTCTATGTCTTAGCCCCAAAGAAAGAAAAAAAAACCCTATTATTATTATTATTATTATTATTATTATTATTAACCTTTATTTATAAAGCGCTGTAAATTTACACAAATTTAACCAAAGCACATCCAAGTCCCTGTCCAGCAGGACTGATGTTTTCCCATAAAGAGCTACTGATAGATAGACAGAAAAGGTCAATTTGAGGTGGGGGAAGCTGGTGTTGGGTGAAATCAGAAGCACTGCTAGACTACACAGTACACATTTGTCTCATAGGAAATATGAAGCCACAAGAACCTTGGACCTTATATGCCATACTTTAGTTGCAGTGTATGATACTTAAGGCATCTTTACATATATTATGAAATATTTAATCAAGAACATTTAAAATAGATTGATTAAACCAGCCACAAAAGACTAAGGAAAATTTCAAGATTAAAATTAACTTAAAAATAAAAATGGTAATAATATAAGCACCCACAGGGAACAGAATTCACTACCAGGTCTTCATGATAAAATCAAGTATACAAATCCTACGGCCTAAATCCAGTTGTTAGTCTCTATCAAAATAGATCCACTGAATCAATAGAAATTATTACTAGGGATTCAATGGATCTTCTTTAATTCACACTATCAATTAGATTTAGGCCAGTGTCATCAATCTTAAAGCTCTGTGTTGAATGCACATATTTTAAAATAGCTCAAGATCATTCCAACTTGGCTTTATAGTCCTTTTATACTTACTTATCACAAAGATTTGGATCTGATGACTGACTTAATTTGTGTAGAATATCTACTATTCCAATATCTCTGAGTTTATCTTGACGATCTTGGGAGCCTAATAAAAGAAAACTGTACATTATTAGTGACATGTTCTATGTGATTTGAGGAGAGTGATTAAAGAAATGCAAGACATGTAACAAAATGTTACACAAAGAATTTTTGCAATGAGAACTCCAGTTGGTTACACATATAGACACACTTGTATGATTTGACAAACCAAGGATCTACTAGTATCCATGCACGTGTGCCACCAATGAATAATACAGAGCTCAGTGATCCATGGGCACTCGAATCTGCAGATTGCTAGCTCGCCAATATGGTGGGCCACTGTACTAGAATAAAGGCCTTTTCTATGGTGATTGCTCCCCCCCCACCGGAATTCCCTTTCAAAATAAGTTTAATTTGTACCACTAACAATATGCCCCTAACACTATATGATGCACTTCTTCGCATTCTCTAGATAACAACAGAAGATAACTCATTCAAGGATATCTCCGTCACCACATACAGAGAATGCATTCCACATGTTGGGTTAATTTCATTTTACACAGGATTCATGAGAAGATTCTGTCACCTTTTCAAATTAAGAACCTCACAGGAAGTTTCCTCTAGAAGAGCACTTTAATAGACACTGCACCTAGGTATTTTATCTTCTTACCTTCTTCTTCATTCCATATAAGGTTAGATACACAAAACATGGCAGCCAGCTGAAGTTTAGCATTCGAATGACTCTATAAGTAAATAGAAAGCCATTTAGACACATTACATTTTAAAATATTTCTTTCTTTACTACTATAACATCCCTTAAACAATGACAGATAATAGCCCCTGGATAAAGGGGAGTCTCCCTTTCCCACAATAGAAGGAAAGACAGGTAGAATGGTTGGAAAATTGTATGAGATCTATAAAGAAAAGCACTATTCCTCTCTGAACTGTTTTAGCTTTCTACCCATAGAAGAAAATCCTTCTTTTAAGTGAGCAGATGAAGCTACATAGAATTGTCTTCTCCAGCTAGTCAACACTAGTCAACATTCAACCTGCTGCATGCAATGCAATACATGAGCTCTGCCACTGTATTACAGACCCACAAACCCTATAAAATAAATGACATACCATGTAATACTTTATTTTTTGCAAGATGTCATCATTTGTCATAATTAGTTCTTTTGCTGTTGTTCCATCTGCTATGTTGGTAAGTATACATAAAGTCTGGGGAGGAAAGATGAGATAACAATACACTGCGTAGAAAGAAAAGACTGTCTTTAAATCTGTCCCTTTGGCCATGTAGCCATTTTAAAGGATTGCCTTAAATCTGAGAGGATGAATGTACACTTCCCACATTCATCTCCCAACCAACAACACCTGGATGATTCTGGAATTGAGCTAGGCTAGAGAAGGAACACCGCCCACAACTCCCACACACCTATCTATCTACCTGGCAATCTACCTGGAAACCATGTCAAGGACTTTTACTAAGCTAAAGGGAAACAAGCAGCATGCTTTTTCAGTGATTCAAACCATTCAGTTGAAGGCTTACATATCCCCACTGATCCCTTAAATTTTTCATGACAGCATGAGGGCAATAGGCAGACATAACCATCAATCTCAAGCATCTGGGCAGGATTTTTGTCCTATGGATTTTTGTTTTACTTTTTTTTTTTTTTTTTTTTTTTTTTGGTAAAGTACTGCTATAAGTGTTGCATTTTCCAGAAGATAAATTCTAATCTAGAGCATAGGAATTCTATACTGAATTACAACTCCTTATACCACTAGACACAGTCAATGTTGGGAGTTGCCGTCTAGCACATCTGGAAGGTCACATGATTCCTACCCTTTCTAGAGTAAAAATACATATCTGTTTGAAAGAGGATTTTGATTTTTCTTCAAAATGTCCCCTTTCTGTTCATACTGTTACATATGTACAATATAACATCACACAATACCTGTTCTTTGACTTCTACATTATGCTCTCCTTCCAGGATGAGTGTTACTGCTTGCATTATTTGTTTCCCATGAGTACTTATTATCTGATCTATATGCTGCCAAAAACAGTAAGCATACAATTAGCAAAGAATTTTTTTAAACTTATAGTCCAAAGCATCAGAAATGCTATAAAACCCAAGTAGAGCAGAAGAAACTAATCTACATATATTTGTGTTTATCCACAGAATGGTCACAAAACCTAACTTTTAAAACAAATGTTCAAAATGAGAAAAGTGCAGATAATCTGCCACTACATTTTCATTCCAAAAGAGGCCACCTCCCTTCAATCTTCAACTTATTAAATGCTTTTATCTTTTTTTAATGGTATTTTATTTTTAAACAAATGAACTGTTTCAATACTGTAATAGTTTAATTCCATTTTAATTATCACTTTTGCAAGTTATTAATTGTATTGTGCTTTTAGACTGGAAGCTGCTTTAGAGTCCCATTTTTTGGGGGGGGGGATAAGATACAAACGAAATATAACAATCCTCCTCCTCCAGTCCATTCAAAAATCTGATAAAATCAGCTAGAAATGACAAGGGAAAGGAATGCTGCCTCCCAGTGGCTGAAGAGCTAGAATATCTGGATCCTGGATTACTGAACAACCACAATCAAGATTCAAGAGGCTTGGCAGACATTTGTGGGTCTCAACTGATGATAACAGCATCCTGGATATTGATAGTACTGTAAAGGCATTATGTTTACTGGTCTTGCTTCTCATTTATACAGCTCTTTATACAAACAGTATCTCAAGCCACTGATGATGAGTGCTATGACATTCCTCCAGCATCAGAACCTTTGTGTTTATTTATTTATTGCATTTATACCCTACTCTTTAGGAATGCTCTCAGAGCAGCTTACAAATTGTTAGTTAGACAGTTCCCCCACCTCAGGCTTACAATCTAAAAAGACATGATACAAAAGGAGAAGAGAATGGCAGTGGGGAAGGGGATGAAGTAAAGCAGATACTGCCAGTAATCACACAAACTGTAGCAGTTTATAAACACTGTCTAATAAAACTAATTTGAATAGTCATCAAAATCTTACAAAGCCTATCAAAAAAACAGAAGAGAAGATTTATCATTTGGCCACAGAAAAATTTTAAGTCTAAAAATAAGTTATAAATGTCAGAACTGATTTATTATTTTACTTACAGGACGAGTTGATAAAAGGTTTCGAAGTAGTCCCAAAGTCTTCATCAACACATTTACATCAGAATCTGAGAGTAACTGAAACAACTGTTCTGTACTTAAACCTCGTAAAATGTCTGCTTTGATCTTCTGTTCTGCTTGAAATGCCATGTTCTAAAGAGATACAATAAATTGATCTCATATTTGCAGTCACCCCAATACTCTTCAAAAACTGACGTAGTTCCATTACCCAAGCAGCAATCACCAGTACCACAACTGCCAAAAAGTTGCTATATGTTGCAAAGTTAACTTTGCCCGGTGATTCTAGAAGTTTCCAAAGAGCACTGCACAGGCGCAGTAAAACCCATTTTTATGATTCGCAGAGACCACGAAGAACTTTATTTATATCACAGCTTCCTCATCTCACAAGCCAAGGCCCAAGGTAGCGCTACACTACTTACACTACAGTCAGCCCTCCACATTCTCAGTTTTGACTATTTGCAGGTTTGTAGCTGCTGTTTACTTAGCTTGACTTCTACCCTTCCTCTCAATTTCTCATCCTTCTGAAAGAGTCTAGGCCAGTGTTTGAACCATTTCCCAGCCCATCGATCTTCTTGCCCCACTCCTGTTCTTCCCAATCCACCTCTTCTCAATCTCATACCTTTCCAACAGAGCTAGTCAGGTTTTAAACTCCTTTCCAGCCCATCAGTCTCCTCACCCTATTCCTGTTCAGCCCATCAATATTCTGACTGTCTCTTTTGGAAGGCTGAGAGATTGAGAGGAGGTGGATTGTGAAGAAGAGGAGTAGGATGAGGAGACTGATAGGCTGGGAAAGGGTTCAAAATCTAGCTCGCTCTTGTGGAAGGAGAGGAAATTGAGAGGGGGTGGATGGGGAAGAACAGGAGCAGCATAACAATAATAATAATAATAATAATAATAATAATAATTTTTATTTTTATCCCGCCTTTCCAATTGCATGATCAAGGCGGCTTACAAGACAAGAAACAATAAAATACAGGTAAAAGCATCACAATATAAAAAGTTTAAAAACATCATTACTAGGGGTAGAAACGGGAATCTATACAAATCACAATTCACTAGGGGCAAGAAAAAGACAATATATTGCACTAATCTGGGGTCGAAGAACAGAGAACAAGGAGCAGAGAAAAAACATTATTACCTAAAGTGAAAAAGCCAGCTGGAATAAATGCGTTTTTAATTGTTTCTTAAAAGAAACTAAAGATGCAGAGGAACGGAGCTCTACAGGGAGCTTATTCCACAATGAGGGGGCGGCGATAGTGAAAGCCCTCTGTGAGGTCCTCACCAGATGGGATTTAGGGACCTCTAACAAATTGGTCCCAGATGTTCTGAGTGTGCGGGGCGGATTATATGGGGAGAGACGGTCCTCCAAGTACCCTGGGCCCAAGCCATTTAGGGCTTTATAGGTCAAAACCAACACCTTATATTGAGCTCGGAAGCGAATGGGTAGCCAGTGGAAATCTTTTAAAATAGGTGTTATGTGGTCTGTCCTGGAACTACCAGCGACCAGGAGAATGATAGGCTGGAAAAATATTTAAAACCTAGCTAAGGCATGCTTGTGGCCAAGTCAAAAATGAAGTGATATGCTGTCACTGTTGACAAGAGCCTATAACATGCTTTTTGAAAGCTTGGAGGCTGTACAGACTGGCCAAAAGGGCCAGCATCGAGGTGGAGCGAGGGCATGGTGACTGCCCCCAAAGCAGCGTCACACCACCCACCTGACCAGACGGCAGGTGGCATCACAACTTTTCTGCAGTGCAGCTTTTACACACATTGTGCCGAACATACACAGAATAGCCATGGCAGCAAAGCCGGCTTTTTTCTGCCCCAAAATGGAGAGGCATTTTACTGCTTCTTTTGAGGCTGGAAAATGCCAGATTGGGGGCATGGCATCCGGTTGCTGTGGCCTCAATACGGTACTCAAAGAGGCAGTTCAGCCGCCCTTTACTCACCATCTGTTTTGCCTCTTAGAGGCAGTTTTTTCTACTTTCACTGGGTCCTGCACCCCTAACCTCCACAAATGAGGAAGAGTGACTATATATAAACATCCAAATAACTGTAGTATAAAAGGAGCATTTCTTAGCAGTAAAAAAGGCTTTCTTTCACATCCCTAAAAACAATGTTGAACTCACAAATTTTCAGTCTTAAATTTTACCTTGCAATCCCTCTCATTTTCAATTTTATCACAATGGCACTTTGGGGAAAGGAGGTAATTAACATGCAACACAGTATGAATTGCTTAACATTAGTTCTTACCATTAAAGCCCAAACGCCATTCACTCGCAAGGCAAGATTGTCACTCTGGGTTAAACTGCAGAGAAGTTCTATGGCTCCTGATTCTAAAATAGGCTAAATGGTCAAAAATGTTATCAATTTAGAAATCTGAGTTAAAAACTGACCAGTGTGAGCACACACGCATACACAGAATTCAGTTAACTACTTAGATGTGTACACCGTTAAACCAATACTTATGTATGGATAGCTTGTTTAAGCTTGCTACGTGTAATGTATTTAAGAAAGGTAAGATTTTATACCTTAAAAACTCCATTATATGTTTATGAATAGCTAAAGCAATTTCTCGGTATAAGTTTAGCTAGTAAAACATTATTATATATGCAGAGATCCTTTTCTTATTAAAAAGAAGGCTTCTGCACTGCATTTGCCTAGTGGTTGAAATATAGCAGATGTCTAATAACAAGTAAACCTTGGTTTCCATATCCTTTGCTTCCCTGACAATACATCCTATATCCTTCATAAACTGCAGAGGCTGATTGTTTCAGATGAATTGTATTTGGAATTTTTTTATGTCCAACTTGATTCCATAACTCTATGGTCTCAGTAAGTTACTCTTGTTGATTTCTCATCCATTTCAAACACAACAGCACATTCTTGAACACTGAACATGCCAGTTTCGGATGCTAATAAAGCAACCTCTACAACTACCTGTTGCTGTGTGCCTTGTAGTCGTTTCCAACTTACAGTGACCCTAAGACAAACCTTTCGCAGAGGTTTGTTCAAAGGAGTTTTGCCTTTGTTTTCCTCTATGGCTGAAGGCGTGCAACTTGCCCAAGGTCACACAGTGGGTTTCCACAGTGGGCTGAGCAGGGATTTGAACCCTGGTTTTTAATAAGAGGCCAACACTCAAACCACTACACTGCACGGTCTCTAATTTATATGGGACTGAACAGAATATGTTTGCGGTTGCTGCAACATAATGAAGTGCCTCACCACTTATTGAATACTGCCTAGAATTATTACAGGTAGTGAAGAGGCAGATAAATCTAGATTGCCTTCATCTGAAGCAACATTTCAGTATAGTGAGTTTGTGGCTTATTTTGTGGGGCAGAAATAGCTGTTACAGTCATGAAACTGGAAGCGGGAGCATGATCTGTTGTGTGTATGTGTTATTATTTCAGTTATGAAATCCTGAGGCTAGGAAGGACAAAGGTATGACATTCTTTGCATCAACCTGTGGATATTAACTCGCATGACAAACATTTCATATTTCAAAAAGAATCATAAACATACTTCTCTCTTTAAAAAAGTTCAACCAACCTCTTTGCTTGGAGAAAATTCTAAGAGAAGGTTGCATAGAGTAGAAGATGCTACCACTAAGATTTCATCTGGAGCATTCTGTAATACCTAAGAAAAAGAAAAGAATTCTATTGGATTTAGAATAATACAGAAATAAAAATAAGACCCCACATAATAAGATGACAAGTAACACTCAACCAACATAGTTACACAGAGGTGCAGGAGGGAAGGCAATGGAGAATTCCTGGTGCCCTTGCTAATAAATGTTTGAGTTGCCTTGCTGCCTGTCCAGATTCAGGAACTTCCCAATTCATATGTTCACCATTTGACAGGGAAGAGTGGTCACTGCAGAAACAGACACCCAGGTGGCATCCCTATTATCTTAACACAATTGGGGAAAGAGAAGCAGGAAACATGCCTCCCTCTTAGGTGCTAAAACCAGAAGATACTCCTTTGTCACAGACATGTCAACACATTTGCACCACTGCTGAATAATATGAAGTGTGGCAATTCGTGAACTATCTAATTCACAGATCACCAGCCTGTCAATAAAAAAAGTCCACTGTATACTTAAGGCCTAAGCACATGGCCTAGAAGTAGCAGCCTCTGGCCACTCCAGCCCTGGGTGCGCCGGGACCATGGCAACTGCATGGCCCACTTCCAAAGCAGGCCACCACAACAGTCCCAAGTGGGCACTGGCAGGAGCAGATTTAACCCACTCCTCAAAGGTCTGGCTCTTGTCGCCTTAGCACAGCCTTGGAGCAGATTCCAGCCATATTGGAGATGTGTGCCATCTAAACGTCATGCCCCCAAAGTGGCTGGAAGCCACTTATTTGGCCTGTGTGTTTTGGGCCTTAGTGACCTTTAGCCTTCACTGTAAGGTAGCTCTGCACATCAGAGATACAGCAATATTGTTGGCCGTCCATATCCACAGATTCTTTATCCACGGATTCAAGCATCCATGACTTGAAAATAAAATTTTAAAGAATTCCAAAAGGCAAACCTGGATTTGGCCATTTTATATAAGGGACGGTATTTTACAATCCACTGTATATAATGGGGCTTGACCATCCACACATTTTGATAGCCACAGGGGGCTCTGGAACCAACCCCAGATATTATGAGCCCACCATGTAACGTTAAATATGTAGTATTTTGATGGGGAAACAAAGTAGATGTGCTGGAATTATACCAGAATAATTAATCTTCAAGTGTATTACATATAAACTGGTTTACCTTCATTAATGGTTTCCATACAGCATGGTCTTGAAAACTTGTTCGGAGTTGTTGTACAGATCTTGATAAACTGTGCAAACACCTGCAAAGATAAATGAAACATGAGCCAAAAGGTACTTCTTTTGCATTTTGAGAAATATTTTTAAAATCAATTATAAATCTCACTATGATCCAAAATCAAAGTCCAATATGAATTAATTGTAGCATAAAACAATAAATGTGCATATAATCAGCACAATAATCTTCACAGCCTAAATTCACCTGTTAGCACAAACCACAAGGTTATGAGTTCAATCCCAGTTAGGTTGCTAAAATGAGTACCCAGCTTGTTGGGGGCAATTAGCTTACTGTTGCAAACTGCTTAGAGACTGCTTAGTGCAGTATGAAGTGGTATATAAATGAAGTTGCTATTGCTATAGATAAAATACCAAACTTTTTTTAAAGGCTATTTTAAATTCATCATTAATTATTGCCTACATTTGTGCCCACTCATCTCCACATCTCAGGTGATACTAACACTTGTAGGTTCTTTTTCCATAAAAGAAAAGTTGGAAATTTGTTAATATCAAATATATCTTACCCATTAGACCCTTACAGGAGACAGTTAAATAGTGTTTCAGTTATACAACATATAAATTTTCATGCAAAGCTAAATGCTTAATATGAAATATTTAGATCTTAAATACAAAATATTTAGAAATATGAAAATTTAGATCTTACCTTTCTCTTCAAACCATAATTAATGTTAAATGTGATTTACAATCTTCTAATATTTTTAGACCACTACATATCTCAGATAATGAAACACATAACCATCAGGCTAAGCATCCCTAACATAATGCTATTCACACCATATAAATTCATACCTTACTGCAGCTAATCGCACCTTGATGCTAGATTCAGACAAACCATTCACAATCCGATCCATCATATTTTCAGTTTCAATTATCTGAAAGGAAAACAGTGGCAAAATCAAGTTAACTGTGGGAAGTGTTGCTTTTATACAGTAAGCCAATGATTAAAATAGGCTATGATATTTAACATGTTTGCTTCAATAACCTATACTCTACATAAATGATCTATGTTAGGTTTTTTTAATTGTTTTAAACATATATACAATAAAGAGTTAACAAAGCTGTATATACAATATTTAAAAGAAGAAAAGAAAGAAGGGATAAAAGAAAAGAAAAGAAAAGAAAGAAGAGGAAAAAAGAGGAGGGGAAAGGAAGAACGAAGGATAAGGAGTGAAGGAAAGGGGCAAACAGGAAGGGAGGAATAGGAGAAAGGGGGAAAGGTGGAAAGGAAAGGAAGGATACCTGTTTAAGTTGTTGTTAAAGTGATAAACCTATTATTAATTATAAATTTAAAACAGAGTGCATCGCAACCCTGTAAAATATGATATACCGTATGCATGTCAAACCTTACATTATCTGTAAATAAATAGAGTCTTAAGGGCTTGGACTTGCAAATTATCATCTGTCCTCTATATAATGCCTATTTAATCTATTGGATACCATATTTTTTCAACTATTTTCCATTTATTTTCATCTTCTTGAGTTGTTCTCCCTGCTGCATACATGGATAGTCTATCCATACTCCAAAATTCTTGAAGTTTTAATAATAATAATAATAATAATAATAATAATAATAATAATAATAATTTTTATTTGTGTTTCCCCGCCTCCCCCACAGGATCGAAGCGGGGTTACAGTCTAATTAAAAACCATTACACAGTGTCATAAAAACAGGATAAATAAACTCCAATATAAAATTCTACAAACTCTATGGACAACATACAGCAGGGTAAGGCAGAGAATCAATCGCATCAAAAATACTATTCATTCTACAGCGGGGAAGGCTTGGCAAAAGAGAAAGGTTTTTTTTAAATGATTCCACGGGGGTCATAAGACGGAGCTCCTCGGGAAGACTATTCCAGATCTGCAGGGCTACTACAGAAAAAGCCCTCTGGGATGTGGAGACGTATCTGGAAGATGGTATTTCCAACAGGTTCTTCCCGGATGTTCTAAGTGTGCGGGGTGGATTATATGGGGAGATGCAGTCCCTCAAGTAACTCAGGCCCAAGCCATGTAGGGCTTTATAGTTTCCATTCCTCTGTAGAGGGAATTGTTGTAACTTTCCAGTATTTGGCTAAAACAATTCGGGCTGTGGAAATCATATACAGGATCAAGCTGGTTTTGTTTGAATTCGGTTTAGGTTGGA
Organism: Sceloporus undulatus; assembly: GCF_019175285.1. Classification (NCBI taxonomy): domain Eukaryota; kingdom Metazoa; phylum Chordata; class Lepidosauria; order Squamata; family Phrynosomatidae; genus Sceloporus; species Sceloporus undulatus. The sequence goes on from NC_056524.1 coordinate 217,970,442, forward strand.
ACATATCTACTGTATTTAATAAAAATAATTCTGGTAAGAAAGGGATGTTTAATTGTAATACTTTCTGCATTTCTCTATGTATGTCTTGCCAAAAAAATTTAATTAATACACATTACCACCAACTGTGATACATGGTACCAATTTTCTCCTTACATTTCCAGCATTTGCCGTCATGATGTTTAGACATTTTGGAAAGCCTTGATGATGTTAGATACCATCTATGAAACATCTTTAAACAATTTTCTTTTAATGTGTTACATTTTGTAAACTTTGGTTGATTTTCCATGTACGCTCCCATATGTCTAAAGATATTGGTCTTCCTATGTTTTGCATCCAGCAGATCACTGAGTCATTAATAGTATCATCCTTTAATTCAATATCTAACAAAAATTTGTAAGTTTTTTTTTATAAATCCTCTTTCTCCTCCTAATAAAATTTTATCAACAGCCTTCTGGTCTGATTCAATTCCTGTTGTTTTTAAATCTTTATTGAATCTTTCTTTAATTTGCAAGAAATTAAGCCAGGCAATTTGTTTGCCCTCTTGTTGCAGTTGTTCTCTGGACAACACAGAAAAAAATAGTCATGGTTGTGTGATGACATTACAGTGAACCGTATTTTCATGTTCACGATGGAATGTTTTCACATTATTAGAAACACGAGGCTGTATCCAGTGATGGATGCCCACTCAAACAACAACAACATTCAATGTAAGGAGAAGGAGCAATTTCCCCATTCCCTGGCAGCACCCTTAACCCTCAAACAGCTCCAAAATGTTGGGAAACAGTTTTGGGGCAACCACTAGGCTAAAGGAGGGAAGTGAAACAAAAAGAAACTCCATGATGTGCAAAAGCATCATAGGCGGTATCCAGACTTGCGCCAGCCTGGATACATGCTAGGGTTGCCTCGGGGCGTCTTTTCCAGACGCCCTGCAACCCTGTGCCCTGTCTACATGGGTGCCACCATTACGACGTCATGGTCGTACCGCAACCAAACTGCCCAGCACGGATGTGACGTTCTGGCGACACTGCAGGGCGCTTGTGGCGCCCGTTCAGCAGTGCCAGAAGGAGCTCTGTTTTGCAGCTCCATCCACCGTGCGTATCGCTGGCGTGGCCTTTAAATGGCCGCGCCAGTGATACAGAGAGAAAGGGGCAGAGAGGCCCCTTTCTCCCTTTCCCCACCGTTGTCGCTGCTTTTGCTGCTTCCCTGAGGCCAGGAAAAGCGGCGGATCGGAGCCTCCGGGGCTGCCGCTGTGGCAGCTGAGGCCCTGATCCGTCGGGGAAAGGGGCAGGTGCAGGCTGCCCCAAAGGGGCAGCCTGTATCCCACCATACTTATTTTACCATACAACCATTATATTTTAATGTCATGCCCTTAAAAGGAAAATCAGATGATGTGTTTCTCTATGAAAAAAAAAGTCTCTTAATATACATTTTCAAGGTCTGAAATCTATTTGTTTAGGCAATGCATTTTCCAGTCATTTTTACCCTGGTGTCAGGAAAATATAACACTTTTTTCATATCATTCATGAACAGTTATTATTTTTTAAATACATGCATTCAAATATCACAAGCATCAAAATATTCTAAAGATATTCTATTGTAATTAGTGACAATCCAAGGGGCCAGCTATACTTTAATTTTTATGACTGTACAAGAATAGTGAAAGCAAACAGTAATTACCCCCAAAGTTATTTGCAGGATACTGGAAAAGGACAAAAGTACTCTTGTGGCAGTTTTTCTGTGGAGCAATATCACACATAAATGACATCAAGATGGCCAGTTATCTGCTGGAAACCTCTACCTATCAAAGCTACTAGTAGTAAGAACAAAACTTCCCATGCATTAGCAAAAACATAAACAGATCTAAAGGATTTCTTGCACATGTTTCTGACAGTCACCAAATCAGAAGGCCCAAGAAAGGAAGACAATTCCTGCAAAACATAAATTCAAACAAGGCAGAAAATAAGAAAATTACTAATATTTGTCTTTCAGAGACCTAAGGCTCTTGGCAAGGACACAAAACTGTATTTGAGACAAAAGAGGAAATTTTTTCTACCTACTGTAGTGACCCAAGAGGACAGAGTAAATGCTTATCATTACATATTCCAGAAAGACTTCCCTTACTGACTGAGAGCTATTGGTACTGGAGAACACCTCATTTCCGACTCACTTTTTTTCGTATATCTTCATCATTTGCTCCAAGTGCAGCATAGAGCTTGAATGCAGCCTGGCGGAGTTCATGAGCATGTTTTAAGTCATGATCAAGCTATTTAAAAATGCCAAAAGCAAAAAAAGAGTGTTAGTTGCTTTCACACAGAACCTGCTCTGAGATCTAACACCACAGAGTACAGTCTACAAAACAATAAAGTGACAGTTGTTTTTAAGTAATATCTTCTTTAATTACCTTCCACTACAACTATCCAAGCACCTATTAAGAGAAACATGTGCACCAGTCATTTTCTGCAATGTTTCCATTAATAGTATGCAAAATTACTGAATTAATGCTGTACAAATGAATGTTGGCATCAGTTGAGTGCAATTTTCCATTATAGGTAATTGTAATTGTCTTAACAGTTCATGCAACTCGCAATATTTTGTGTCTTGCCCAAGGCAATACTCCATTCTTTTTAGTGAGAGTCAAAATCTTAAACAGCAAGTACTAAGAATTCCTAAGCAGAAGGCATGACGTGAAATTATTAATAATGGCATTGGAAATCAGACAATCTTATAGTATAATCTTACAGGATTCAATTACCAGTGAATCAGTGAGAAATTTTATGTCAACTACTTTTCAGGCAACTTGCTTAGCAAAATATCATCTCTTTACTTTCTAGAGTCAGTAATGGGCTGGATGAGGGAAAACCGACTCAAATTGAATCCAGAGAAAACGGAGGTACTAGTGATAGGTTCTCCTGGTCCAGGAATGGCGGTGGTTCCACCTGTCCTGAACGGAGTCACGCTCCCTGTGAAGGACTCCGTGCGCAGTCTGGGGGTGCTTCTTGACTCGTCGCTTCATCTGACTGCTCAGGTGAATGCAACGGTCAAGAGCACCTGTTATCAGCTTCGGCTGATTCGCCAGTTGCGCCCATACCTGGCCCAGAGGGACCTAGAAACTGTTGTACATGCTCTGGTAACTTCGAGATTGGATTTCTGCAATGTACTCTACATGGGGCAACCCTTATACCAAACTCGGAAGCTGCAAATGGTGCAGAACATGGCAGCCAGGCTGGTCACTGGTGCTCCCAGGACCAGCCATATAACACCGGTTTTAAAAGATCTCCATTTGGGAGGAGGAGAAGGGATCAGAGCCTTGAGTCTTGCTTGAGCAACTTTCATGTCCCTCCACCCCACCATTTTAGAACCACTGCTATATACTACCTACTATAGAAATTTCACTCACTGCAAAGTATTGTTTGAATAACCTGAAACTGTTGTGATACTTTTGCTGTTTGGATACTCTAAAGATGGGATCAAAGTTACACAAAAGACCACCAAGGATGAGATGAATGATGCAACATTATTATTATTATTATTATTATTATCTTTTATTTATAAAGCGCTGTAAATTTACATCTAAGTGGTATGTAGGGCATTCAGAGACTTTGTTTTTTAAATTCAAATCTGAATCAAAATGTTCAAATCTTATTTCAAATCTTATTCAAAGTTCAAAGTTTTACCCATAATGGCTAACTTAGCATAATATTATAAAGGGAAAAAAATCCCTGTGATAGAAAAATCACACTGGACTATCATATCTAGTCTTAAAAGCTAAGATTTGATTGAGCCTTGGATGATGCATGCTCCTTTACTTCTGAGGCATAAGAAACAAACCAGAAAGTCTTCCATTAACAATAGTTTCCTATTTAGTCTAAAACTTCAAAGCAAGTAGGTAACTAAGCCAACTTTGAACCACAGCTTCACATCCCGGTTTGTTTCAAAGCCATTTCTTCACTTAAGGCAAAATGGGAAACTCAAACAGGTGCCTATGTGTCTAAAAGACTCATTCATTATCTCAGCCTCTGTTGAAATCCAAACCTTCCATCATTCCCCACAGATAACAAACCAGGGACTACATACAGTAAAGATAGTGAACTGAGTACTCGCACACATATATACTTTTACAAGTTTTCAAGGGTTTTGGGTAACACTGAATTTCCTGGGAACCTACCCTTTTAATGTCAGTGATGGCACTCACTGAACTGGGATATTTGAAGTAGTCTGCAAGCATTGCAATAAGGTGGTCAGTAATACTGGCAATTCTTTGCAGCTCAATATCTGCTTCAATCAAATAGGCAAGAGTTTCTGCTCCATCTACTCTTTCTTCTAGCAGCCTCTCCTTACTACACATCCTTGCCAAGCATGGTAGTGTCTGAAGGGTACAAAATGACAGTTAGATTGTCTTTTATGAATACATAAGTTTCTATTTGTTTTGAAAGATCAAGCTTGGAATGTTGCTTAAAGTAAGTTTTTATATTACTCATTCTTTGTAACAAACCCGGAATCATTGTCAGTGATTCCACAGTCTCCATAATGACTGTAACTCTTCACAGTACTCATTGTTACCATGTTACAATTAAGATTATGGCAGAAGGGGCTAATTTACTACCCCACCCCAAGCCAAACATTAATAGAACCACAGAGTTGGAATAGTCTCTATGGGCCTCAGGTCCAGCTTGTGGGCTACGTATTTTCTGAAACATTATATGTGCTCCTGAAACCTACTGGAAACATTCCTGATGTAATTTTCTCTTAGGTTGCTCTAAGTGATATGCCCCAAACTTTGGTTCTCCAGGGGTTTTGGACTTCAACTCCCAGAAGCCCTAGCTAGTTTGGCCAACAATCAAGAATTCTGGGAAGTCAAAAACATTTGGAGGACCAAAGTTTGGGAACCATTGCTCTAGGGCAGGGATAGGCAACCTGTGGCCCGACGAGGCCTTGGGACTGGCTCCAGCCCGGTCCTGTCACCGATTGCCACTGGGGCCTTTGGCCTCTCGCACGCAGGGGCAATTGTCTATAGAGCCTCAGAAACATGCATTTATATTAACATTTTTTTAAAAAATCAGCAAATTGTTTCGTGTGCCCTCCACTTTTTAAAAAAGTGTCCACCATTTGAAGATGTTGTCCTACATTTGTCCCAGTTTATTTATTTAATTTTTTTTTAAAAATATTTAATTATTTATTTTTTGGCTTCGGCCCCCCAGTTGTCTGAGGGACAGCAACCCGGCCCCCGGCTCAAAACGGTTGCCTACCCCTGCTCTAGGGCATTCTAGAGCAATGGTGCTACAGAGCATCTGCACAAAATTTCATCACCAACACTTCCAAAAGGCTTAAAGAGCACTTGTAGCCTTTCAGATGAGATGCTTCTATCCCTAAAGGCTTGAGGGTGTGTATTTTTTACACAAAAACAAAAACAAAGCAAAGATGTTTCACAAGATTAGAGGCCAGTTTTCATTCTTGTGGTTGGAGTAGGGTTGCCATAATTCTCTACTAAAAACCGGGACAAAATGTAGGACAAAATTTAGACCAAAATGTAGGACAATTGTAGGATAAAATTTAGCTCAAAATGTAGGACATTTAAGGAAAAAAATGTTCTACATTTTGGGCTAAATTTTACCCTACAATTGTCCTATATTTTGGTCTAAATTTTGTCCTACATTTTGTCCCGGTTTTCAGTAGCGAATTATGGCAACCCTAGATAGCAGGAATGTCTAGAGGTATCATTATATGAGGAGAAAAGTCAAGTGGTTACAGCCAAAGTACTGTACAGGTAACATTATTGTAACACATTATCTCCAAGTTCTGATTTTGATTAATTGAAAAAAACATTTCCTAATGCAATACCTTTTCAAAGGTCTATATTAAGAGATCTTTGAGTACATCTTTCACCAATCTACTGATGTTCCTATGCCATCGTGAATGTTAAAAGAAATGGCACTGAACTAAAAAAAACCTCACATAAAACTTTACCAAGCCAACATCTTTCTTAAATATATAAATAAAATCAGTAACTTTATTAACCATAGCAAATTTACTAATCATAACAAATAGGAACAGCTGTATTAGGTGCTTTCTAAATCCCTATCAGAGACACTGGTTTTAGTAACAGAGTTCATGACACAACTTGCATTTGGCTAATTACTGTTAAGTACTGTGAAGGGTCTAACTTACTTTTAATACAATACAGGTATCATCAGTGTGGATTGCTCCGGCTCTGCACATATAAGTAAGGCTACAAAAAAAATCAGAAAACTAATTTACGGTCAAATACAATATATTTAGATAATGACGAAATAATGGCAGGCTAGATGGTCTACACTACCCCAAAGAGACCTACCACAATGGATAAGTCTAAATCATATGTTAGATTGTTTAAATAATGTCTTGGTTAGAATTACCAATGGCATTTACACATACAAAAAATTTATTTCAAGTTTATTTCAAGCCTTCCATATGGTATTTAAATACAGCCTTTTAAAATGAAATGCAAAAGAGTGGAACTTTTCTAACTGAAAATGTGTAAAACCCAGATAAAAGTATGTCATAACACCTGATAGATTTTCCCAATGAAAACAAATGGGACTATAAAATCTAGCCTTTCTTAAATTAAACTATAAATTAAGGTAACATTACCCTAGCCAGTATGGTAGAACTGTTGGAGGAAGGCCAATATATATTGTTGCTGGGGAAAACAGCTGTATGCAAGGATAATATGAAAGCCACCTTGCACCAAGTGAGACTACTGTCCATTTCTGTACTGCCTAAAGGCTGAGTCTCCCATATCCAGAATTCCAAAATCCAAAGGGCCCTCTGATTCCATGGGGGATCCATTCCGGATTCCCCCACAGATATCAAAATCCTTGGATGCTCAAATCCCACTGTCCTCAATGCTGGCACAGCCACCATTGGGGGACAATGGGACTTTGATGACCTGGCCCCCCAAAGCCTGCCTCACTGTCGCAGGTGGCTCGCTCACTTCCTCCTTCTTAGGTTCTTCCTCCTCTTTCTCTTCCTCTTACCCTCCCTGTTGCCAATGCCACTCTTACTCCTCCCTCCTCCTCTTCCTTGTTCCTCCTCATTCTCCTTCTCTTCCCCTCGCCACTGCTCTCTCTTCCTCTTCCTTCCTCCTCTTCCTCCCACCGCCTCTGCTCTTCTTCCTTCCTCCTCTTCCACTCCCCATCGCTGCGCTGCCACTCTTCCTCCTCTTCCTTCTTCTCCTCTTCCGACGCTGCCACTCTTCCCCCTCCTCCTCAACTGCCTCTTCCTTCCTCCTGCTCCTTTCTCCTCTTCCTACCACTGTCACCTCCTCTTCCTCATTTTCCTTCCTCCTCCTTCTCCTCTGCTTCTCCCCCAAGCAGGCTTGCTGTCTGCACGTGCTGAAATCCACGAATGGCAAGTCCACGGATATGGAGAGCAGACTGTACTTCAAAACCAAACTTTTTTTCATTGGTGGCTGAGGAAGTGACACCTTTGCTTCCTGGTGGTTCAAGTGCACTTTGTTTCATGTACAAAATTATTAAAAATATTGTATAAAATTACTTTCAGGCTATGTGCATAAGATGTATATGAAATATAAATGAATTTTGTGTTTGTAATGAGAGGTATTCCGAAACACTTCTGGTCCCAAGCATTTCAGAAACGGAAGACTCAACCTATACTAATATTTCTCCAGTGTTTAGAGCACTTGCTTGATGATAATTTAACTGGAAATGCCAACAAATGAACCACTGAATTTGGATCACTCCACATAGTAAAGTAACACTGAATCATGTACAAAATGATTGCTGAGGCTAACCATAAGGATCACAGCCTAACCCTGGTTTTGGATTTTGGGATTTATTTATTTATTGTATGGGATAGTGTAGCATATTTCTAACTACATGTGATCTAATATAAAATGTAACATGATCTACTGTTAGATCCTAGAGAAGATTACCATTTGGCTGATGTGAGCTGCATTTCAATAGGCTTGTCTCTTTGTAACATCTTCACAAAGATTTGTGGTAATAATTCTCCATCAACCAACACTGAAAACATGAGAAAATATGTTTCAGAACATAATTAAATTGTGACTTTTTACTAACTGGCATGCCAAGCACCAAAACTTTCAGCTTACCATTTACAAGAGTCATTGATACTTGGGGGTTTTCAAAGGCTAAAACTGCAAAGCATTTCAGTGCTTGCATTTGAACCTGTGAAAACAAGAGTATTTATATTTATGAAAGTTCAATGAATACTATCACTTGACATAAAATCTGTTAGAAGTCCATTAAAAAGCATGTAAACACAAATGGAAAGTCCTTAAAAACAATAACATTCATTTCCTGTCACCATTTTGAGAAGGAGTGTCCAGTAAATGTGAGAATTTTGGGCATGCTTTGGGGAGGGCGGTTCATGGGACAGTAAATTGGACCCTGCCCCCATGCAGTTACCCACCCTTAGTCTAGAGTGATAAGTTTCCAAAATGTGAGACAGGCTTTCCAAAGAGAAACACATGGACTTGTCGTCAAGGTCTCTTAAGTTTCTTTTTGCACACTTGGATTTTGGCAGGAGGTCACTAACATCTTTGCTTTTGCCCCAGTCAATACAATTGGAATGCACTTGAGTGTTCTTATGTAGGCTACCTAGTGTTCTATATTGAGTTTCCTTCCATTTAACAAGGCACAGATTCTTATCAACCATTCTTGTCACTCCTAGCTTTCTCTTCTGTTCCTGATGATAATTTGGCCAGTTATTTTCCTCCCTGAACTTTCAGATTTGCAGGATGGCAAAAAGAGGACAACAACAGCAACACCGGTAATACGCCATCAGAAGTTTATACACCCCTAAACTGTTTTAAAATTGAACAATGGACTTATGAGATGGCTGCACATGTGGTATATCTTCTTCTATGGCAAAATCCTGTTATAGATTTATATCAAAATAATGGAAAAAACTCTAAACTCTTCACCAGCCAGTTTATTTGGCTAGTCTCTATGTTATTTTTAAAATGATGACAAGATACAAATTATTCTTTTTAAGTGCTATATTGTTTTTGTGGTTGTTGTTGTTATTGACTCCTGGGAATGCTATCATGGGATTTTCTTGGCAAGTTTCTTCAGTGAAGTTTGTCATCACCATCCTCTGAGGCTACAACTTGCCCAAGGTCATCCACTGGGTTTTATGCTCAAATGGGAAACTGAACCTGATCTCCCAGTGACGCAAACCCCAGAAGGAGCTCCGTTTCGGAGCTCCTTCTTATGTTGCTGAAAGGGCGCTCTAGGCGCCCTGGCGCAGCGCAAAGACGTGACGTCTGCACCACCTCATTTGGAGGCGGTGCGGTCGTGACGTCGTAATGGCGGCTGTGTGGAACGGCCACCACCATTTTGTACGGACTCAGTCCGTGCTAGGGTTAGGGGCGTCTGGAAGAGACGCCCCTTTCTAACCCTAGAACGGACTCAGTCTGTCCTAGAGTGCCCATCTGTAACGGGCCAGAAGGTAGCACACCAATCAAAATGCTAAAATCCAATACACAGAACTTAAAGTAATCAAAATTACATTAGGATTCATACATATAATCAAATCACATCAGTACAATTACATCATGAGTTTGGTCCACTTCTTGGTTGTACAGAAGCACAGCTAAAATTGATTATGTTCCCTAAGTGAACTCATTTCATTTCCAGGTACATATTTCCAACTTTGTAAAGTGGTCATCAGTACAGGTATTTTGTTATCCTCACTACAGTAACTAGAAAGCATTCTTTAAGAAAGAAGGACTGCTCTCCCACACTTCTCATATTTTGTATTTAGCTTTCCTCTGCCACTCTTTCTCAGAAAGGTGAGACACTAAAAGAGGCCTAAAGAGGGGTGTAGTGATTAAATACTTTCTTTCTGCACAGTGAGTTGTTAATCCATTTCTTGCAGTCTTGCAAGACACCTTACAGTGAGATATTGCTTTTAGTCTAGCTAAATATGGAGCACAAATACTTGACTTCAATAAAATACAATCCTATTTGTAGATTTCATTAATTTGTTTTTATCTATGTGTCAAAACTTTCCACAACCTTTCCACAATCTACTAAGCCTGCTCTTACATTTTTTCTCCTACTTCCTCACTGCAGGCCAAAAAATTATTTTAAAGCATGTGGAGACCCCAGGGGTCCTTCCCATCCCTGCTCTGTAGGAAACATCCTTTGAAAAGTTCCTCACATTTGTGTGTGTGTGTGTGTGTGTGTTATCTGCAGCCCCTTTCTCATCAGTACAGAACCAGTTCATACTTAACACTTTCACTCCACCAATGATGCTGTTTCAAAAAGTTAAAATGGCAGTAATTTTACAGAACAGAGTTTATTTCAAAGTCTTACTTTATAAGATGTAGACGTTAACAGATGAGCAATATTCTCCACTGCGCCATGATTAAACAGGACTGTCTGGTGATCTGGACCCTGTTAAAAAATAACCAAACCACAGCTATTTAAATATACTGTCAAAAGAGAAGAAATATAATTACTTATTGTCTTTGTGACACATATGTTCATGACTGCTGATTTTTTAAGTTTAATTTCACTGATTTGGAGTCAAGACTAAAACTGTCTTTCAATTTAACTCTAACTTTATTGGCTTTTGGTAGCAATTCACAAAGGAAGGGTCAAATTACAGTGTATAGTATTTAAATAGCACCCATAGGAAAGAATAAATTCTCCTCCAATGCCTCAATTCTGAGGGAAATAACCTCGCTATGAACTACAATTTAGAGACAAATTTCATCTTTACAGTTGCATGACAGGTTGGTGGGGGGGGAATGTCATAAACCCTACCTGTGACTGTTTTAAAAGAAACACACATAAATAAGCTACACTTTTAACTTAAAGTTTACCTTGACGACAAAAAAATTCATTTTAGTGAGTCGAACTTACAGTTTTACACCAACAAAATTTAAGTGAAAATGATCATAACTATAAATCATTCTCAGCTTTATTCCATGTAACACAAATTTTATCAGACAGAGAGTAAATAGGGAAAGAAAATTAAATGGTATTATGCACTGAATTACCACATCTTATATCATTAAGAACTCTAAACCTAGAATTAAAAGAAATTGTCTGCTTCAGCCCTCCAAATATGGCTGTGGCCTGGTCAACTTAAGGTAATGCGGGCCCTGGAGTAGGTCCAAAAACTGGGCCCCATTAAACACACATGCAGGGTTTCCCATTGAACTTTGTCCTGAGATGGATCAGGCTTGGCAAGGCCAAGAGAAACCCTTCCTAGGACCACACCTCTTGTCATTGTCCCAACTAGCATGACTGAGGCTTGAGTCCTACAGGGAGCAACACCTATGCACAACCTACATCTCCTAATACTGCTGAGAAATAGAGCCAGGCTCAGCATAAATGCTGTCAAAGCTTACGCGGAGCCTCTGGAGAGACATCTATAGCCTTGCTCTTCCCAGGAGCATTTTGCTATTGGCAACATCAAAATATAAGCAGTTAACATATGTATGGAGCCCTAGCCACCACTACAGCTATGACATATCCTAAGACAAACAAACAAACAGCTTCACTTATATACCGCTTCATATTGAATTAGCAGTGTCTAAGTGGTTTACAACTGAAAGCTAATTCATAGAATCATAGAAGCATAGAGTTGGAAGAGACCACAAGGGCCATCTAGTTCAACTCCCTGCCATGCAGGAACTCTCAATCAAAGCATACCTGACAGATGGCCATCCAGCCTCTGCTTAAAGACCTCCAAGGAAGGAGACCCCACCACACTCCGAGGGAGTGTGTTCCACTCTCGAACAGCCCTTACTGTCACGAAGTTCCTCCTAATGTTGAGGTGGAATCTCTTTTCCTGGAGCCTGCACCCATTGCTCCGTGCCTTTTACTCTCTGGAGCAGCAGAAAACAAGCTTGCTCCCTCCTCAATATGACACCCCTTCAAGTACTGTATTTAAACAGGGCTATCATATCACCTCTTAACCTTCTCTTCTCCAGGCTAAACATGCCCAGCTCCCTAAGTCGTTCCTCATAGGACATGGTTTCCAGACCCTTCACCATTTTAGTCGCCCTTCTTTTGGACACGCTCCAGTTTCTCAATGTCCTTTTTGAACTGTGGTGCCCAGAACTGGACACAATATTCCTGGTGGGGACTGACCTAAGCAGAATACAATGGCACTATTACTTCTCTTGATCCAGACACTATACTTTTATTGATGCAGCCTAAAATTTCATTGGTCTTTTTAGCTGCTGCATCATACTGTTGACTCATGATCAACTTGTGGTCTACTTGGACTCCTAGATCCCTTTCACACGTAGTCTCGTTCAGCCAGGTGTCCCCCATCTTATATCTGTGCATTTCATTTTTCCGCCCTAAGTGCAGTACCTTACATTTCTCCATGTTGAAATTCATTTTGATAGCTTTGTCCCAGCTTTCTAGTCTATTCAGGTTGTTTTGAATTTTGATCCTGTCTTCTGGAGTATTAGCTACTCCTCCTAATTTGTCTTCTGCAAATTTGATAAGTATGCCCCCAATTCTGTCATCCAAGTCATTGATAAAGATGTTGAATCGCACTGGGCCCAGAACAGAACCCTGTGGGACCCCACTGGTCACTTCTCTCCAGGATGAAAAGGAGCCATTGTTGAGCACCCTTTGGGTTCGGCCAGTCAACCAATTACAATCCATGTAACAGTTACCTTGTCTAGCCCACATTTTACAAGTTTGTTTGCAAGAATGCCATGGGGAACCTTGTCAAAGGCCTTACTGAAATCAAGATATATTATATCCACAGCATTCCCTTCATCTAACAAGCTGGTAATTTTATCAAAGAAAGAGATCAGATTTGTCTGGCATGACATGTTTCTCTGAAACCCATGTTGACTTTTTGTGATTATGGCATTGCCTTCTAGATGTTCACAGACTCTCTGTTTAATGATCTGCTCTAGAATCTTTCCTGGTATTGATGTCAGAGTAACTTTATGATAATTGTTGGGATCCTCTTTTTTCCCCTTTTTGAAGATGGGAACAACATTTGCCCTCCTCCAGTCTGCTGGGATTTCTCCTGTTTCCCAGGAGTTTTCAAAGATTATTGCCAATGGCTCCGATATTACATTTGCCAGTTCTTTTAATACCCTTGGATGTAGTCCATCTGGTCCTGGAGACTTAAATTCATTTAGATTAACAAGGTATTCCTGTACTATCTCTTTACTTATTCTGTACTGAAATTCCCCTATTCTGTCCTCTGCTCCATTATCCTCAGGTTGAGCACCCTTTTCCTTTTCCGAGGCAAAGAAGGTGTTGAGTAATTCTGCCTTTTCTCTGTCTTTTGTTAGCATTTTGACATCTTCTCCATGCAGTGGCCCTACCATTTCCTTTTTCTTCCTTTTGCTGTGGACATATCCAAAAAAGTACTTTTAATTGCTCTTAACCTCTCTAGCAAACCTGAGTTCATTCTGCGCTTTAGCTTTTCTGACTTTACCCCTACACATGCTAGCTATTTGTTTTAATTCCCCTTTGGTGATTTCCCTATTTTTCCATTTCTTATACATGTTCCATTTAAAAGTTAGCTCAATTGAAAGTTCCTTAGTCATCCATCCTGGTTTCTTGAGACAGCTCCCATTTTTCTTCTTCACTGGAACTGTGTGAAATTGTGCCTTTAGTATCTCCCTTTTGAAAAACTCCCATCCATCCTGAACTCCCTTCTCTTTTAGTATTCCTGACCATGGGATCACACCCAGTATTTCTCTAAGTTTACTGAAATCAGCTCTCCTAAAGTCTAGAATGCATGTCTGACTATGCCTGGCTTCTCCTTTCCACTGTTTAACAAACTCCAGGAGAACATGGTCACTTCCATCTAATGATCCCACTACTTGCACCCCATTAACCAAGTCATCCTTGTTGGTTAGGATCAGATCTAAAATAGATGACCCCCTTGTTGCCTGTTCCACCTTTTGGAAAATGAAATTGTCTTCGAGGCAAGTGAGGAATTTGCTAGTCCTTGAGAATTTGGCTGAGTTTGACTTCCAGCAAATATCAGGATAGTTGAAGTCGCCCATCACTACTACATCTCTCTTTTCTGACTGTGTGGTCATCTGTTCTAGAAAGACATCATCCAATTCCTCCATCTGACTGGGGGGGTCTATTGCGTGAGTAGACAGACTCCCACAATAACATCCCTGTTGTTTCCCTCCCCTTTAATTTTTATCCAGATGCTCTCCACCTGGCTTCCAGGATTGATGTCCTGGATCTCTTCACTGGTGTAAATATCTCTGACATATAGTGCTATTTGTCCTCCTTTCCTGTTTGGTTTATTTCTCTTAAAAAGGTTATATCCCTCTATTTCTACATTCCAATCATGAGACTCATCCCACCAGGTTTCAGTAATGCCTATTATATCATATTTGCTTTGCTGTACTAGGAGTTCGAGTTCATCTTGCTTATTTCCCATGCTCTGTGCATTAGTGTAGAGACATCGCAGACGATGAGTCCTCTTTACTTGCTGGCTGTGCAAGGTTTTTTTTTTGTTTGTTTGTTTTTTGCCTCCCACTATTGTGTCCTTGCAATATTTGTCTTGTTTCCTCTATGTCCGTTTGACTATTTTCTCCATCCCTTTTGCCTTCCATAATATTGTCTTCCACCCCCAGGTAACTCAGTTTAAAGCCCTCCTGATCAAATTATTGAGACTGTTGGCAAAAACATTTCTTCCAACTGGTGTGAGATGTAACCCGTCCGTTGCCAAAAGTCCCTCCTCATGGAACCGCAGACCATGATCAAAGAATCCAAATTGTTCTCGATGGCACCATCTGCAGAGCCAGTTGTTTACATCTGCTATTTTTCTCTTCCTTCCTGGAACATGCCCTTCAACTGGCAGAAGAGACAAGATGACAACTTGTGCATCCATTTCTTTCAGCTTCCTACCAAGAGCCTTGTAATCCCCGCTGATGTTTTGAAGGCTGTGTCTTGCAGTATCATTGGTTTCCACATGGACCAAAAGGAAGGGGTATTGGTCAGTAGGCTTGACCTGTCTTGTCAGCCTGTCTGTCACGGATCTTTGCCCCAGGGAGACAACACACCTCTCGAGACATCTTGTCAGGCCTACAAATCATTGCTTCTGTACCCCTCAGCAAGGAGTCCCCCACTATGACCACACGCCTGCTCCAAGGCTTAGCAGCGGCTGTTCCCTCTGGTGGAACTCTCAGGCTCCCTTGCTCTGTCCCTGAAGTCTGTCCATGCTGCTCTTCCTCATCCTCCTGGGTACGGGAAAGAGTTTCAAATCGATTCTTTAGATGCAAGCTCCCAGAACAATCCCTTGTTGGCCTAGTTCTCTGTGTGACATTCCTCCAGCTGTCTGCCTCCTGTGTATGTGAAGTGACCTCCTTTGCCCCAGCAACTTCCTTTGTGTCGTCCCTGTCCAAGATCGTACGTTCCGTTCTGTCCAGGAAATTCTTTTGCTCCCTAATATGCTGAAATGTAGGTACTCTGGCCTCCAGCTGCTGGATTTTCTCCTCCAAGAGTGCTACCAACTTGCACTTGGTGCATGTGAAATTCCCAACAAGCTGAGTACTCATTTTAGCGACTTCGGAAGGATGCAAGCCTGAGTCAAGCTTGAACCCTGGCTAGTACTGAACTTGCAACCTTATGGTTTCGAGTGAGCAGCTGCAGTACAGGAATTTAACAACTGTCCCACCAGGGCTCATACACTAATATCTACGGCCCAATTTTGTCTGGCTGACTAAAGATGGATCTGAGAGTTAGAAATTGCCGAAGTATTCAGAATTTGCTTCTATGGAGCTCTAGTGGACTTTCCAAATCTGGAGATTCTGGAGGATGGAGAAAGCAGAATTAAACCAGTATGAAACTGACATAACTGTGTAGGTCAGATATATTAACCCTTGCATGAACAGAACAGTAAGGGTCATTTCCTTGCATATAATAAGTCGTAAAAGGAGGAAGAGTTCCCAGGTGTTCTCAAACTGACAACCAATCAGTTCTATGTCAACCGTAAGTTTATTCCATAACAATTTTCTAATTGTTTGCTTTCAAAATGTAATAGTAATTGCAGTATCAGGACTAGCACTGATGCACTCACTTTCCACATTTGAAGTGGGAGTGACTAATCTTCATAGTTGCATAATTTTTGCAGGCGATAGTTGAGCAGTTGAGGATTGAGAATTATTACGCAGATACTAAGCTATAGTAGTATATCAGGTATGGGCTAAGTGTGGCCCACAAATCTCCCCAGAACACCCCCTAAAGTCCACCAACTTCCCAAACATTTTAACATTTCAGGAGACAAAATGAAGCAAAAACACCCAAACCACCTCAAATGTGGCATTTTGGGGGTAAGTGACCTCTTCTAATCTTCATACAATAGTAGAAACTGATGAAAACTAGCCAAAATCAAAACCAAAAGTGATCAGAAATCACTTCCAAGGAGCACATCCAGGAAGCCTTCCTTGTGGTTGTGGGGGCAAAAATTGTCCCTGTGTCCAGTGCAGTTGGCCTAACCTGCTGTATATATTCACCAATGGCAAGCTGCAGATCATAACATATTCGTCCTTGTCAGACATGTACTACACGTACATAAGCCTGATGCAACTCTTGTAGAAAACAAATGCAGAGAACATGATCATCAATAATTTCAGCACAGGGTAGGAAGGTGAGTCACCTGTCGGCTGGTGCACAATGAGGTGTTCAAGAAAGTATGAGCTACAAGATATAGGAACACAGACTACAGCAAGGATCACAGAAATTGGGGGAATATGGAAGTGTGTTTCTGAGTTGATGAAATAACCAACAGGAAGGACCATTATAAATGGGAAGGGCTGAAATTTACAGGGTCATGTGTTAGTATTAAAATATTTATAACCTGCTTCTCCACTAAAAATGCTTAAGGTGGTTCAAACTTAAATAATTTTAAAAACAGCCAATTTAAAAAGAAAACAGAAAAAACAGTCTCAAAAAGCAGAGAATGGCACCTGACAAATGGGCTACTAGATACTTAAACAATTTCAGATATATTTTTGACAAGTTGTTTTAGAATAAGGATGCAAAATAAAAAAGATGAAATTCTAATTTAAAAACAAAAACAAAAAACAAAACAAAAAGCCAGATTCTCACATTTCTTGAAGGCATCTAAAATTTCTTCATATATGATCTGGCTGTCTGCACATGGCTCTGAGCATTCCTGACATTCACTACATAAAGTATTACTTACTTGTACAAAACTTTATTATTATTATTACCATCCTCATCATCCGTAGCTAGACATATTTGACTAAACATGATTCATAAACAATACAGTAAAAATACTATAGGCCCTTCCCATTTTGGGGGGTTTGCTTCCAGCCCTCCCCATGGATGGAAAAAATGTAGACACTCAAGCCCATATTATGTGAGTGCATGGCACCATGCTGTACCAGTGCGCCTGCATGCACCACTATTGGTTAATATGGGGCAGTGTGATCTATGGGAGCTCCAATCTGTAGATGGCTAGCTCACTGTATATATGGGGCACAAAGGTTAGATTTCAAAAACATCAAAGAGAAAATACTGGTTTACCCTATGAAAAACCTAAATCTTTAGTTAGTTCTTTTTCTTTACATCCTACTATGGCTATAGCATGACACTACCTACTTCGGACCTGAGCAGAAGAGCAGGTGGCTTACCAATAACTATGGTTCTTCAAGTGGTCATCTGTGAACTCACACAAATGGGTTCTGACTCTGTGTAGCATCTCATCCAGAACATTCTAGAGCTTAGTACCTTTTTGGTGTGAACCCTGCCTCTCCCCATTGTGCACATTCCTGTGCACCAAGCTATTCTTCTTTGTTTTCAGTCTGTCGCATGGAAAATACCTGGCAGGTATGAATAGATATGAGTAGTGGGGAGGAAAGTGGGTTGTGTGAGTTCACAGATGATCACTCAAAGAACCAGTCACAGGTAAGCAAACTGTTCCTTGTCTTCATGGTCTCTGATACCCACATAAATGGAAAATTAATTAGCTGAACTACTGGAAGTGAGAGATGCTATGCCAATAATGAAGAAAGCTTGGAATGACCAAAGAGATTATTGGTACATGATCTAGTCTGTAGAGTGCTATAAAAGTGGGTGGCTGAGACTGAGGTGCAGTTCTACATAAGTTATGAAGCAACACCCTTCAAATGAAGGCAATTGATATAGCTCTTGTGGACTGGACTTGCATACCTAATTGGGGGGGGGGGTTTAGCCGATATTGTCAATAGTGTCCTAGCAACTTCCATAACCAACTCTATGAATCATAGAGTTGTTATGGAATTTGGCAGGGCAGTGAGCTGCTTAAAATGGAACTGGGATAGAAAAGAAACACCGGAAAAAACAAGGTATGGTTAGAATCATAGAATCGTAGAGTTGGAAGAGACCACTAGGGCCATCCAGTCCAACCCCCTGCCATGCAGGAAATCCAAATCAAAGCATCCCTGACAGATGGCCATCCAGCCTCTGCTTAAAGACCTCCAAGGAAGGAGACCCCATCACACTCCGAGAGAGTGCATTCCACTGTCGAACAGCCCTTACTGTCAGGAAGTTCCTCCTAATGTTCAGGTGGAATCTCTTTTCCTGTAGCTTGCATCCATTGTTCCAGGTCCTGTTCTCTGGAGCAGCAGAAAAGAAGCTTGCTCCCTCTTCAATACGACATCCTTTCAAATATTTAAACAGGGCTATCATATCACCTCTTAACCTTCTTTTCTCCAAGCTAAACATGCCCAGCTCCCTAAGTCGTTCCTCATAGGGCATGGTTTTCAGACCCTTCACCATTTTTGTCGCCCTTTTTTGGACACGCTCGTTTCTCAATGTCCTTTCTGAATTGTGGCACCCAGAACTGGACACAATATTCTAGGTGGGGCCTGACCAAAGCAGAATACAGTGGCACTATTACTTCTCTTGATCTAGACACTATACTTCTATTGATGCAGCCTAAAATAGCATTGGCCTTTTTAAAGTTAAAAATGCACACAAATCTGAGGCTCGATAAGGAGAGGTAATTGTCATTAAAATAACAACTGTGAGGATGACTGTCAAATATCACACAAGGCAAGAGGCTCAAAAAGTTTACCCATCAGCTGAAGAAGAAGCACAGAGAGAGACTACAGTGGTACAGGTGGTGAAACAGGGGGTCAGAGAAGTTCCAGGCCCTTGAGGAGCATTTTCATTAGACATTCCAAAAAGAATAACAAAGCTTTGGCATGGTCCTGGTGGTAAGCAGAACTGGCAACCAAATACACCTTGAAAGATCAAAAGGAGAGACCTTTATCAGAAGTCAAACACCCCAAGACCAGTGTGACGTTGCGTACAAAAATGAACTAATTGAGCAGGCTAAACAAATTCCAGGAATTTCTTCCATCCGAGAATACAGGAGCATTTTGTGAAGGGCTTCTGAGCAGCATCCAGGACTATCTGCACCTCTACATCTCATGGAGGATGGAGTCCGTAAGCACTTAGTCTGAGAATGGCTAGATCCAGATGGACTTTGATTCCATTGGCTTGTGTAAGAAAAGTCCAGTGATGAGAGAGATGAAAGATACTGTTCCAAAACAAGAGTAGAAGAGTGACAAACCATGGTTGCCTAGGCCACCAAAAGAACTGCAAGGCCACAGTTGAAGCAGCGCATCTTGACCTTGTAAGAATTCATATGAATGGAAATTGAGGGATCATATAAAGGAATGTTCACTTGTGGAGAAAAGTATCTCCCAGTAAACCCACACCTAACATGACTCTCCCACCCACCAGAAGCCAACTGTAAATGTAAGGAACACTATGACTCCTCTGGTACAACCTCCATCTCTCATTACCACAGGGGGAGAGGCATTTGGTGAAGATCCTACGTATGACTGACAGGTTGAAAAGTAAAACTCATAACTGGATCACGACTCAACTCAGAGCAAACATAGGTATTTCAGATAAAGGTCCTGATTTAAAAAGTGGAAGACTGTTACTATATGACCCAGTCACAGTGTTGAGAAAGATTCAATGACTCCAATTCCTGCCTGTTTCTCAAATCCGAAATCCTGTCCAAAACACGATGGCCAGAAGGGTCAGAACAAGTTGGGGATTGATCAAAGATCTTAACTTCTGAGCACAATCTTACACAAAGAACTTCTTCAAATGAAAGAAGTCACCGTTGCAGTCAATCACTCCACGATCAGAGTAGGAGAATAATGAGGGACTTCCTCAAATAAGTGACACCAATGACAGTAAAGGGAACATGTCTTCTAGGTTGGAGTTGGATCAAGCAAGAAGAGGAAATACAGGGAGAATTTGAGTTGGAAACCATAAGGAGACAGTCTTGAAAAAGACCCTTAGATGCCATACAAAGGAAACAATTTAAACAACAAAAAATTGTAAACAAAAAAAAAAAACAATCATAGTTGAAAAATAGGAAACAAAAAAAATGAGATCAAAAATGAAAAGGGAAGCCAAACACAGGAAACAGAACTTAGTGATATAGTATTGACAAAGTAAAACATCCCTATTGCTACTGCCTGCGTGGTGGATGAAAGAAAAGCAAAGTGAGTACCTTGGTGCACAGGAATGTCTGCAATAGAGGTTGGGAGTGCAGTTACCACCAAAAAACTACTCAACTGTGGAACCTGAATAAGGCTCTGTACCAGCTCAACACCCATCTGTGTGAGATACAGAGACTACAAAAAAAGACCCATAAGCATGGCACACTATTCAAACAACAATAAAAATGTCAATAAGGTACTGAGAACTGTTGCCTCTAATAGATTACTGTACTGGAATAAGGTAAGAATTTTCTCTCAGCCAATTAATGAGAGGAATTTCCTGCAAACCTACTCCCCTTTTCATGCACAATAATAATCAGTAGCCATTTACATAGTAGCATAAATAATTCTGTTCATTCCATACTGTTTATCATGCAGAAAAAATTATCATCTGTGTAAAACCATGGAGTTGACAGCAGGACTGTCTTTAACTGGGACTTTCAACCTTCAGGCTCTTCTGGTATTTGACTGTCAAATATATACTACAAATAAGAAAGCAACCCCACTCCATTCACAACTACATAGTACTAGTTCTGCCATAATTCTGGTGGCTCCAAATCAGAACAACAGAACTTCTCTTATTTTAAAAATAGCTGATTTGCTGATTAAAATATACATACATTCTGACTCAGTTGAGAATCTGATATTATACTGTGAACAACCAACAACAGTAATTTGGACTTTAAAGACAGGCTTCAGCTACTATCACGGACAACTTTTATAGTAATAAATGCAATTAACATATCATTTTGTTGAAAATAACTTACATTGGCACATAGAAGTGGCTGAGGCGAGGATTTAAAGCCGCAGCTATGCCAGTGTCGGAGCTGAAGAACAGACATTAAAAGATATATAATTAAAGTCAAATATAATTTTGTCTGTCTACTTTTGAAATACTACAAATTATATGGGTATTGTGGGCATCCCTCTCCTCCCCCCATAAGTATTTTAAGTATGATACATTGATTTATAGACAGGAGTTTGAATGCTGGTCTGCCAAGTTTAGTTCCAGAATTTTGTATTATAGATCCCCCTTGGAAGTATTGTACATTGAGCAATCATTACTTCAAACAATGAAGACAATACCACATTCCCATTGAAATATGGCATACAAACTTCAAAAATGCAATGACTGGCAGCTAGCATAGTAACTATAAAGTGGATCTAGGGGCCACAAAGCTCCTAGTTCAGCTCTAACTTCTGCCATGTACTCCTTAGGCAAGGATTGGCAGTTTTATCTCTGGGATATCTACAGTAGTTCACCAAGGATTTCTGATGCCCAGGAGTTTAAAACAGTAAAACTCCAAGGGGAAAAAAATTCTAACTGGCTTTGTAAAAACCGTTTCTCTCTCTCAGTTTTAGTGTCCTTCACTGGTAAAAAGCAAAATAACTGGTTGCCTTTGGCAAAGTTAAATCGGGTCCGCTGGTCAGATTTAGAAATATATTAGACTTCTTGATCTGTAAAAACTGCCATGTAGATGCAGGTTCATATAGTAACCATTCCAGCCTTAGGAATCATCATTTCTAAATGTCATGTGAAATGTAATTGTAGATTCAGCCCCACTTCAAATAATAATTTTTGCACTTGATTCTTGTTAGTGGATCTCAGAATTCCAATAAGAGAAACAAATAGTCTAGGTAGCATTTGGTACGCTAATCTTAGCCTTAGCATACCCATTGATGGATAATATTCACTTACTCACCTTCAGTTATCCTGTTCTAAGTACTACTGATATCAATGCATATGAATTACTTTGAATACTGTGTGTATGTGTCTTGAAGTCACCAGTGGACTTATGACAATCTCATAACTTTCACATTTTTTTTTAAGAATTCAAAGATATAGCTGTGTTAAGTCTGTACAATCAGTATGTAGAGAAATCTTGTAGCACCTTTGAGACTAAATGAAAAAGGTTGGCAGCATGAGCTTTCATAGACTAAAGTCTACTTCCTCAGGTAGTCTGCCCCCATGAACTGTCTCAAGCTATTTCTGGCATTGTTCAGGGCATAAGAAAGAATGAAAGAAAGAAAGATCTAATTTTTCTCTGTTGAAATGAACATTACTGAAATGGTGAGTAAAAATTTCTTCTTCCATCTTTTTAAGAATGTTTCAAAAGTCAATGTTGTGTCTTTTTCAATTATGGAAGCCCTGAGATAAACCTATCATTGAGTTTTCTGAGGCTGAGAGTGACTTGCAAAAGTTCATGCAGTGGGTTTTCGTGTCGTGGACTCAAGCTGTGGTCTCCAGAGTCACAGTTCAAAACTCAAACTACTACACCACACTAGTATATTACAACCTTTATAGTTTTCTATGTTGTTTCTTGTATGACCTTGTTCTTTTTAATTATGCTAAGACAAAAATAGGAAAGGGTATGAAATTTAATGTTTAATCATTCCAATGCACACAGGGTTTAAAATCTTCCATACTTTGCATGGAATCCTGATTTTTCAATGATTTAGTGAAACAAATGTTTATATAAGCATTTTCTGTTTGGTTATTATTAATATTGAAGAACATACACAGGTTATAATCTTAAATCAGATATTTCTAGAAATGACCTTCAGTGAACTGACAGACAACATATGAAAACTATTATCCTCATTTACTGGGGATTAAAACTCAAAAAAGCACAGTTCTAAAATGGCATCAACTTCTTGACAAGATTATCACTTACTACTTGTTCAGGTCCGACATCAGCTGCTATAGTTTATTTCTGCTCTATAACATTTGCATCTGTTTGAGCTATAAATTGTACAATGGAGCATTTTGTATCTGTCCGGAAAATGGGCTGATACACACATGCAGAAATAGCATGCGACAGTAATGCTCCTCCTGAAAAATATCACTTCAGACTGCAGCTGTGATGTTGTATGTGTGACTGCCACCTAATTGCCTGCCTTTTTAAGAAGCATAGATTTAAGATTGTTTCTTTCAAAGTGACTCTGGTTTTAATTATATATGAAAAGTGCTATGGTTTTTAGATTTTGGAGTTTTTAAGTCTTCTGCTCCATCTTAACTTCAATGTATTAATATCTTTTCAGAAAAACATTGGACTTTTTCAAGGACTGGTAATTTCATTCAAGGTACTCAAAACCACAATACCCCTTCACAGTGGACACTATCTCCAGGGAGGGAATAGAAAACACCAGGATAACTCCATTGGCAAGAGAGCCTACTTAAGAGAAAATAATCATGTTGGTGTATAAAATTTCTATAGCATGCTATCCATCTTTAGGGAGTTGCCATTCATACTTAAATGCTTTGTGCTAAAATTATCAAACAAAGCATGAAAATGTCCTCTGCCTGCATATTTCAGTAGGCAGTCTCATGACAGTCTCAAGTTCAAAATAAAGGAGACTTCTAGTCACTTTACACAGGAACCTTGGGAACAAGGCTCTTTCTCTGTCATACATAGGTAGCCAAATACGGGATACTAGATAAGATAACATAATGAGCAGAAGAGACTAACAGAGTAGAAAAAAATGGGATATGTACCACACAGATTCAGTGATCATTAAATCAACCACCCTAAAACACACCAAAAAGCAGCTGTAAGCTGCAGTGGCAAAACAAACTTTGTGTGTATGTATGTGTTGTAGGTGTACACGGATGCATGTACATATTATCTAAAGCTATAAACACAATGACATTTCCCCCTCCAAACAGCCCAGTGAGATTAAAGACACAGACCCAGCTTGCCCTGTAGAATTAAAAAAAAATAAGAAACAGTTCATGTTGCTCTGATTTGAGAGCTTTAGTGAAAAACTTTTATATGCAATCATCCTGAAAGAATTTTGTCCTGACTAACCTTTAACACATACAGCCTAATTCCCAGTTTTTAATTTTATTTAAAAGCAACACCCCAGAAGGCCTGTAAGTAATATCTAGCTCACTACTTCAATCCAAAATAAAAAATATTTTAATGAAACAGCATTTTGAATGCTAGAAGAAAAAAGAACACAGTGAATAAACACTTGATTTTTACAGACCCCACTAGAGAATATTCAAGCTCCTTTCTTACTTTGCAGCAATGTGAGAAGATCTGACATATGTATTCTTGAGTATATCGAGACCTACTGAGCAGTGCCAAGAGGTGAGGAATAACTGTAGCATCCTAGAAAATCAGGAGGAAAAATGAACATTAAAACTAAAAATTTAAACACCAGTAAGCAGTTATTGTATATTTACTAAATGTACTAATGCAGCCTTTTTCTGGTTTGTTCCGATTCATAAGTTAACAAAAAGCTTGCAGCCTCACAAATTATACATAAATGAAAAACTCTAACAGCAGAATTCTGTCATGTATAATGAGATTTTTTTTAAACAAAGGCTGGATAGCCATCTGTTGGGAATGCTTTGATTGTATATTCCTGCATGTCAGGGGGTTGGACTGGATGGCCCTTTTGGTTTTTTCCTACTCTATGACTCTATCATTCAGCATCGCTAAGAATTACTTGGAAACAGATGGCTAGAGTCTGCTAGATTTAGAAGCTAACAGGAGCTTGAAAGGGCTTGAAGTATTTCTTACAACAAATGCACATATATTAATCAGAATTCATTTTTATCGGCCACACGTTTACCAGTTTTCATTTAATATCACTGCCATTATTTATTATTTATAAATCACTGTCAGTATGAAGAATGCTTTACCGATAAACACGAGCAAAAGAGAGCTTTCTGCCCTGACGAAACACTGCTCTGATATTTGATAATCTACTTTCCATACTCCATTAGGCCTCTCACCCTATCATGCGGGGGGGGGGGGGCTCTCTGCAGGTCAAGGGTCAGGGTTCCTAGGTCCTACACAGCCAATGTCAGTTTTAGAAACGGTCTTGCAATTTCCAATTTCTATGCCCTTAGCACAGTTCCATCTCAAGCAATATATGCTATCATGTGTATTCTTTTTATTACTATGAATGAATTACTAGCTCTATTAGTATTGCAACATTTCGAAATATTGTTTCAACAGATGAAAAATATATTATCAATACATATTAAATAAACACTACAATACATGGAATTGTCATGGCAGAAGATAAACTACATTCACCTGCTGTCTAAAACTTACTGTGTACAATAGTTCTTCAGGAGTTACAGGGCTGGTGAAAATGGTGCGAAGACACCTGAGGCAAGCTTCAATAAATTTAAGATCTGGTGACAGCAACCCTGTGAATACACATTGAGATATTTTTTGTAGTTCTTACAAGTTATGTAATCAAGAAACAAACACAGCAATGAACACAGGAGTACCTTGCAGTAAGGCTGGTATGATATGGCAGTCCAGTAGAGATTTTACATTGTTTTCTGTACCCATTGCAAGGCTTCCTAGCACCACTGCACACTCCGTTTTCATTTCCGTGCTGGAGGTCTCTTGCTGAAGCAAGTACAGCAACCTAAATATGGAAAACACAAAGGAACAGTTTTACTTAAAGGAATATAGCAGAGAATTTTCCTACATAAAAAAGCAAGTTCTACAAAGATGTAGAAGTACCCACAGAATGAAGAGGCCACTCTGATCAGTCCCACAGATAACTTAGGTTTGAGCTGTTAAGGACCACTAAACGAAACACTCCAAAGCTGGATAAACTGATTAGTTCATTCAATGCAGGTCTTTCATTATATGTCCCCCATTCAGCCCATCTCCCAAAAGAGAGCACAGAGCAAAATAAACAGAAGATATCCAGATACAGTACACTAATCATAAGAATAATCATCCCAGTACTAAATTATATCATCTTTTTAATCAAAGCTTTGATAGTGCTTAGAAACAGAGAAGGATTATGGAAGCAGACAAAAAGAATATTTTGTGATAACCACAACCTCAATTATCTTCATACTAACAAGGTAAACATCCTGTCAAGTCATGGCAAATAATCCATGTTTTTATCTATAATACACGACTGTAACTTTAACTGGTTAGGTGATGAGTAAAATGTTCAAATTCTAGGTCTCCTCCAACAGATAATAAACATAGGGAGATAACTTCAGGATTACCAAGGATTTCCAGGCAATACTTTAACAGTCATAAGATAAGGCAGCTCCCTGCTTCAGATAACACCTTTACTTCATAACAGACTTTTGAAGTTGAACTAACTCCATTTATTTTGGTAAATTTTTGGTTTCCTCTTGTCTGTATTACAGCACTTGAGACAGAATCAATTCTGATAAAAAATAAATGTTTAAAAAATTAAAAATAGGGTGTTAACATATAAATTAGATTTACATTTAAATTATTATTTATTGGAATCCAAGATAGGAGGATCTTAATAGGAGCCTTTGATTTGATTTGAGGAACCAAGGGAAAGTTCAAACCAAGGACCAGGACACTCTATGACAATAAAAACAACATAATTCAACACCAGGAAGGAATAAAAAGACAATGGATGCAATACATAGAAGAGTTATATAAAAGAGATGACAACATGAAGAACACATGGAACAAAGAGGCATATGAAGATGACCCCCAAATTCTAAAAAGTGAGGTGGAAGCTGCAATAAAGGAAATGGCAAAAAAAAAAAAAAAAGACTTCAGGAACAGGTAATATTTCAATAGAACTGTTTCAATCCACATTGACAGAGTCAACTCTAGTGCTAACCAATATATGTCAAAAGACATGGAAAACAAAATTATGGCCAACAGATTGGAAGCAATCAATATAGATTCCCCCATCCACAAAAAAAGGAGACACAAGAGAGTGCAGCAACTATAGAACCATAGCACTATTCTCCCACGCAAGCTAAATCATGCTCAAAATTCTGCAATATAGGCTCCAACCATACATGGAGAGAGTAATCCCAGAGGTCCAAGCAGGATTCAGGAAAGGAAGAGATACCAGGGATCACACTGCAAATATACGGTGGCTAACAGAGTGTAGCAGAGAATTCCAAAAGAAAATCAGCATGTGCTTTAAAGACTATAGCAAAGCCTTTGACTGCGCAGATCATGAAAGGCCCTAAAAGACATGGGAGTAGCAACACATCTGATAGTCTTAATGAAGAATCCGTACCCAGGACAAGAAGCTACTATAAGGACAGAACAAGGAGAAACAGAATGGTTCCCAACTGGCAAAGGAGTCAGACAAGGCTGCATCCTATCACTCTACCTATTCAACTTATATGCAAAACATATTGTAAGGAAAGGAGCTTGGACAAGGAAGAGGGAGTGAAAATAGGAGGAAGAAATATCAACAATCTGAGATATGCTGATGACACCATAATACTAGCAGAAAACCTCACAGACCCGGAACAACTACTAAAGAAGATCAAAGAAGAAAGTGCAAAGGCAGGCTTACTGTTGAACATAAAGAAAACAAAAATAATGACCACAGCGAACTCACACACATTCAGACTAGACAATGAGGAAATAGAAATAGCAAAAGAGTTCTCATATCTGGGATCATTGATCAGAATGGGGACTGTAGTCAGGAAATCAGATGAAGATTCAGAATGGGGAAGGCAGCTATGAAAGAACTAGAAAAGATCCTAAAATGCAAAGACATACAACTCAGAACAAAAGTCAGAATCATACAGGCCATTGTATTCCCTATTACCATGTATGGATGTGAGAGCTGGACAGCCAAGAAAGAAGCTAGGAGGAAAATCAACTCATTTGAGATGTGGTGCTGGAGAAGAGTACTGAAGATTCAAGGACCAACAAATGGGTGTTAAAGCAGATCAAGCCAGAAATATCCCTTGAAGCCAAGATGACAAGACTTAGACTGTCATACTTTGGAGACATCATGAGAAAGAATGAATCATTGGAAAAGACAATAATGTTAGGAAAGGTGGGGGGAAGTAGAAAGAGAGGAAGGTCACACATTAGATGGATGGATTTTATTAAAGAGACCACAAATATGAGTTTGCAGGAGCTTGGCAGAGAAGTAGAAGGCAGGGGGGCCTGGAGATGTCTCATCCATAGAGTTGCCATAGATCAAGATCAACACAAAGGGACTTAACAATAATAGGAGCCTGCGAGACAATTTTTTTTTTTACAGATTCAGTTTCAGTATTTAAGTTCACAAATTCATAGATAAAAAATAATAATTGACATAGTGAAGAACAGCCTCTATTTCAGTAAAGCTATCTTACCTACACAGTGTTTGGGAACAAGCCATCATCTTTCAGTGCTCCATTTTAAAGATAACAACTGGTAAATGTTACTCCCACCTTGCAGGATGGCTGAATGGATGAAATGAGGAAATGTATGAGCCTAAGAAGGCCTTCTGAAGAGAGAAACATGTTGATGTTCGGAAGTAGGAACTGCTGCTAATGTTCAGATAAACATATTCAGATGCAGGAACTAGTGCCATATTATTTAAACACACTTCTCAATCCAGAATGTCACCTCATTACACTCTATAACACAGCAGGAATCATGTGCCCCTCCAAATGTTGTTAGACTGTAATGCCCATGAGTCAATGTTGAAAGTTGTTGTTCAATCAGATTTCAAGAAGTGCATGATTCTCTGAACTACAATAACCTCTGTGGTCCACTGTGCCCTTTAGCAAAGAGGGAAGCTCGAAGGGGTGCTACCTTCAAGTTGCATTCAATCTCATTTCCACCAAAACAATTAGGGTATAAGCTTCTCTCTCTATTGATCCCATCTATAAATGGTACTGCAGCCATTCACTCAAAACCACAAGGTTGCGAGTTCAAGACCAGCAAAAGGGCCCAAGCTCGACTCAGGCTTGCATCCTTCCAAGGTCGCTAAAATGAGTACCCAGACTGTTGGGGGCAAATTAGCTTACTTGCTAATTAGCTTACTTGCTGTTCACCGCTATGATCTTTGGAACAGCCGTATATAAATAAAACAAATTATTATTATTATTATTATTATTATTATTATTATTATTATTATTATGCAAGCAATTTCCATATTCCTGGGGCCACTATTTCATCACTCAAGGAATCACACAGAATTTATACACACATGGTCAAAAGGTGAAGCTATATCCTAGTAGAAGATGATGACTTCATATACAAGATTTCCCCATCCCACCAAAGGATTGGTAGTGGGCGCATAATATTCTCTTGCTCTGTTCTGCAAAATACAGGCTGCCCACATGTTTCATAAACTAATTCTGCAACTTGCAGCTGAAAGAAAGACAGGATTTATTAAATAAGACTTCAGATTCCCAAACTAATGCCACTGATGAACGACACTATATTAATTTATGCTGTTTTACAAATTTTCAGTACGGTACTTAAAGATATTACACTATTATAGAGCAACTTTGCTGAGTTTTATCTTGATCCCACCCAATTCCATATCCGTATGGAACTGCACAACCTTTCACAGGAAACTCATTTTGCTACAAGTGTTTGTTGTATTTTTGTACAGAGAATATGTAAAGTAGCCCTTCAGCAGTGATCCTATTTGTAAGAACACAAAAAATACTACAGTAATATAAAACAGTGGGATCTTGCTTTCTCAGGCTTACCATCCACAGGTTTAAGCATCCATAGATGGCAAGCCCCACTGTCCCCAACGGTGGTGCGTGCACGCAGCCATGCACACATCACGCCACCACCATTAGGGACAATGGGACTTGAGGATCCGCATTTTTTCAAATCTCACACAGTTATTAAGATCCTACTGTATTGTTTATCTTTTCATCTTTTAATCACCCTGAGTATCAAGAGCAGATTCGTCACTCATTTTCAGCAATCCAATGAAAAGTTGAGTGAAGGACCATAAGAATGGAGCCATTCCAGATCGCTACTGTTGCCTTCCTGAAGACTGATGTTACTGTCTTTAGGGAATCGGGACTGCTCGGGGGGGGGGGGGGGGGGGGTTGCTGTACTGTTTTAAAATACTTTTTTAAAATGCCTGGCAGAATGTTGGCATCTTTTCCTTCCCTTGTACACACAATATAAAGTGGCAAGTATAGGCATGTTGTCTGCTCACAGATACTCCTGCTCATGGCTGTACTTTGCAAAGCCAATGGCTGCCTCCAACACCAGTGCCTCCCAGTTTCTTCATTCTTCTCCACCTCAGTGTTTCCACAGTACACCTTCTTTAGTCATATGAACAAGATCAAAACTTTTTTTTTACTCATTATCAAATGGGACCATGACATCTCAATGCTTGCCTGAGGGTTTCCACCTGCCAATATGCCACAGCACAATTCACAGCTTATTTGCAATAAAGTTTGCAAATCAGTAACAGAACAGGGAGGAACAGCTGCTGTGACAATGTACCTGTTAAACCATGCTAAGACCCTTCATAAGTTCAATTAGATAAGGAACTGTTTTACCCATTAAGTATCTATTCAAGTGTGTACTTCATAAGAATGGCAGAAATCTCAGCCCTCAGCCCAAAGGTAGTACTGATGATTTGGAAAGTGGTGGGGTGGATTGGAAATGTTAATTTTCTCTAACACTTGTCAGGAGTTGCACATACAAATGTCCTGACATAACATACTAGGAATGTTAACTGATGGAATATGAAGTAATAAAACAGTTATTGCGGAGGCATGGTGATTTCAACCACAAGTGGTGCATATCTCTGGTGGGGAGGCAACGTCAAGCAATGACTGACTGCAATAACAAATCAGGAACAAGAGGGGAATATGTATTTATTAAGTGCAACAAATACGAATTGAGCCCACCATGAATCTGAAATTTTGTGTAATTTAATTACCGTATATACACAAATATGAATTTTGATATGATCCGTGGACACGTCAAGGGTAAAACTTAGGGCCACATAACAAAGGATCTAATGCATGAAACAAAGGAAAATAATGCCAAAGAACTTAACAAAATCCCAGTAGGCATAACTGTTTGTACTCATCCTAAAAGCTGGACGGATAAGAGAATAGAGTGGGGTCAGTGCTTCCAGGACAGATTATACTCTTGCCTTTCACTAGGGGATGGTTTCTTTTTTAAAATAAGAGTTAAAGTATAGTACTAACATTGACCCATGGATACTCTGGCATACTTATAGCTGATATACAGTAGACAACAATGCTTGCTGTTTAGTTCTGACAATGAATATCTCTGGTATGGAAATATGAATAGAGTGCACCTGCGTCATACCTGAAAGTCATGCAACGGAAATAAAATAGCATGCGCACCGTGCTGCATCACATGCACAAGCCCCATTATTTTCAATGGGGCTCAAGCATACAAGCTATTTTCTTTATGCGGGGGGTCCGGAATGGATCCCCGCATAAAGCAAGAGCGTACTGTAGTATAAATAAAACTTCATTGAGTTTTAACTACTGAAGTTGCCAGGCTTGACTCCATCTCAATATTTCCTAAAGTAGTTTGAGACAAGTCAAGCTGTTTCATGTTTTAGTTTTATTACTCTGACATCTGGTTCATTTCCATTCTCTTCACAGAGTATTTAAGGAAGTGCTTAAAAATAGAAACGTAAAGTTGAATATTCAAGATCTAATTGACCTTTAACTCTCTATCATGTTAAGAACCCTCCTTGAATCCCATTGTGGAAGAAAGGTGGGATATAAATCCTTGAAATAAGTAAGATAAGAAGCCTGGAGAATTAGCAAATAAAACAAGACTATGGAATTAGTGTCTTGGGAAAATATTGCTTTATGCCAAGGTCAGTTGTGGCACCATTGTGGTGTCTTCATCATCTTGTTTCCAATTCCATTTATCCTATGTTTCAAACACTCTTAGCATGCACACATAGCTCTTCCTCATCTGATCAGAGTCCACATCCTTAGAGCAGGATCTTTCTTATTTTTGAGCCAGAAAGCTCTTTCATACAACTTAGATGGACTAGGATTAGTTATACTGAAGATGCTTGATTTGCATTGTTCAACAATTACAAAGAGATTAAAACAATCTATGTAAACTTCACTGAATTTAATAGGATGTACTGTTCAGAAACATGTGGGATTACAATGTAGAGCATATCCAAACAAAAGTGCCTGAACATTATTTTCCCATTTCCTGATAAAAAGCTCAAGTATCTGTGATGATGCTTCCATTAGTGAAAAATTTTTCAGCCAAAAATGGCACTGCTCAATTAGGCCATCTCTTATCAGTTTTAAAATATTTTCACTAAAACACTCAAATGTAGGACAGAAGATACCTGGCTTGACAACAGTACATGTGAAAGGGATCTAGGAGACCTAGGAGACCACAAATTGAAAACAAGTCAACAGTGTGATGTAGCAGCTAAAAAAGCCAATGAAATTATAGGCTGCATCTATAGAAGCATAGGTGGCTACAGACCGCCTGTTTGGGGGGGGGCGGCACCCGCCCCTTCCCCCAGGGTATCGAGGCCTCAGTGTACAGAGCGGCAGCCGTTGAGGCCCCGATCCGCCACTGTCCAGGCTGCGGGGAAGCAGCAAAAGGCCCCTTCCCCGCAGCCTGGAAAGGGGTGTCCTTGGGGCTTCAAGCCCCAAGGACACCCCGTGGCGGCGGGGAGGAGGAGAAAGGGGCCGCTTGGCCCCTTTCTCCTTTGGTCCGCTGGGTGCAGCCGTGTGAAGGCTGCACCCAGTAGACCAAACCAGGAAGGAGCTCTGAAACAGAGCTCCTTCCTGCTCTGCACTAAGGGTGCACTAAGCGCCCTGGCATGGAGCAAGGACGTCACGTCCGCACCGCCCCATATAGAGGCGGCGCGGTCGTGACGTCCTCATGGCAGCGGCCGTGTGGAACAGCCACTGCCATTTTGTGCGCGCAGAGCGCGCACTAGGGTTAAGGGAGTGCAGAAGCACCACCCCTTTCTAACCCTAGTACGCGCTCTGCGCGTACTTTCCTGCCCGTTTGTAACGGGCCATAGTGTCTAGATTGAGAGAAGTAATAATGCCACTCTATTCTACTTTGGCCAGGCCTCACCTGGAATACTGTGCCTAGTTCTGGGCTCCACAATTTAAAAGGGATGTTGACAAGCTGGAGCATGTCCAAGGGACGGCGACCAAAATGGTGAAAGGTCTGGAAACCATGCCCTATGAGGAGCGATTTAGGCAGCTGGGTATGTTAAGCATGGAGAAGAGAAGGTTAAGAGGTGATATGATAGTTCTGTTTAAATATTTGAGTGAATGTCATACTGAAGATGGAGCAACTTTGTTTTTTGCTACTCCAGAGACTAGGACACAGCAATAGATTCCAACTACAGGAAAAGAGACGCCATCTAAACACTGGGAAGAATTTCCTGACAGTAAGACTAACAGTGGAACACACTCCCTCAGAGTGTGGTGGAGTCTCCATCTTTGGAGGGTTTTAAGCAGAGGCTGGATGGCCATCTGTGCTTTGATTGTGTATTTCTGTATGGTGACTTAATAGGCCTCTTCCAACTCTATGATTCTATGCTGGTCATGACATATAACACCTAAGTCCAGACTATCTGACAGGCTGTATGTCCCCAGGAGAGGGCCTTCTTTTGGTTTAGATACCATCACAGGCTTGTTTAGTGAGGACAAAACAGAGACTTCTCAGTGGCTCCTTCCACCATCTGGAATTCCCTTCCATGGGAAGCCAGCCACCAGGCAAAGATCTTATTGATTAAGCAGGCGTTTAATGTGTAACAGGGAGGCTTCTTATTAAAATGTATTTATTTTTTAAAACTCTTGTAAGTCTTTTAAATGATTTTGTACTGTTCCATGTGGTAATTTTTTATCTTTTAAAAAATTTTATTATTAGTTTTTTCAACTGATTATCTTTGGGGGCTGCCTTGGGTCCTACTCTAAGAGAAAGGCAGCATACAAATGAAGTAAAATTAGTAATACAGTATGTTAGTTGTATTATTTTATTGTTTTAAAGTTTTAATGTATAAGTTGCTTTGAGCCCCATAAAGGCAAAATGGGACATAAATTTAATTCACTTTGATTAAATAAATAAATTATATTTTTCGTTTTTGTAAACTACTTGAAAATCAATTGTTTCAGGTGTGATATAAATATTTAAGATAAATAAAAGGTCACTTATTTAATTAATTTAATTATTTCCTTTCACTACAATTTTTTTTTTTTTTTTTTTTTGGGATGGCAGAAAAAGGAGAAAAAAATAATTTGAAAAAGTAAACAATGGCGGGTTACAGACCCCCGAAAAGTGGCGGCCTGCACCTGCCCCTTTCCCCGCCGGATCGGGGCCTCAGTGGCCAGAGCAGCAGCCGCTGAGGCCCTGATCCGCCGCTTTCCAGGCTGAGGGGAAGCGGCAAAAGGCCCTTTCCCCGCTGCCTGGAAAGGGGTGTCCTTGGGGCTTCAAGCCCCAAGGACACCCCGTGGCGGCGGGGAGGAGGAGAAAGGGGCCGCTTGGCCCCTTTCTCCTCTGTGTCGCTGGGCGCAGCCGTCTGAAGTCTGCACCCAGCGACGCAAAGCCAGGAAGGAGCTCCAAAACGGGGTCACGGAAAGGGCGCCCTAGGCGCCCTGGCACGGCCCCAATGTCACAACCGCGCCGCCTCGTTTGGAGGCGGCGCAGTCGTGACGTAGTGATGGCGGCGGCAATGTGGAACAGCCTCCACCATTTTCTACGCACGGAGCACGTACTAGGGTTAGGGGCGTCTGGAAAGGACACCCCTTTCTAACCCTAGTACGCGCTCATCGCGTACTTTAAGGCCCGTTTGTAACAGGCCAATATATTATGTTTGCCACTGTTACTTATATAATATCATCTATGTACAGTGGCCCCTTGGTACCCATTGTGGTTTGGTTCCAGGACCCTTACCCCCTACCCTGTGGCTGTCAAAATCTGTGGTTTGCTTTTGGGTTTTTTTTTTTAATTAAATAATATTTTCAAGCCATGGAACTGGTATCCATAGATGCAGAATCTATGGATACAGAGGGCTGATGGTATAATATGGTACTCTACAAAAAGTATGACTGACAGGCCCATACCACAAAAGGACTCTAGTGGTACAATGGCAAATACGTTGTCCCTATAGTGTTGTCACACAAAATGCCCTTTTCAGAATTCAAATAGTGACCACAGAAAGAAATCTGGGTGTGGAAACAGCCAGTAGAAGCAACTTGCAAGCAAGTGACTTTTGTCACTTAACTCTTTAGGGCAAGGATACAAACAACAGTCCAAACCACACTAAAGAAATAATCTAGTTACAGACTGCTTTAACTGCCCTGTATCAGTTATAGGGAATTCTGGGAACTGCAGTTTGTTGTAGCTCCAGAGCTCTCTGACAGAGAAAACTAAATGTCTCACAAAACTACAGTTCCCAAAATTCCCTAGCATTGAGCCAGGGCAGTTGAAGCAGTCTCAAATGATCATTTATGCTGTGTGTTTTGGGCAGTGACTCAATGAAAAATTGGTAAATTAATGCTTATGTAAGTGTCCAGGGACAATTTTAAGACATTTAAAAAAGAGAAATTATCTGGAATTTACACAATTCATTTTTAACTACACAGAATATCTGACTGATCACTGGCAGGGTATGATCAGTTAATCAACTAATGGCCCAAACCCATGTATATTCAGGGCATTCTCTTTAACCTAAGTCTCAGAGATGCATGCCATATATTTGCTTTAATATCTTATCTACAAGAGAACAGTGTATACAGAATAAACTTCCTTTTTCTAAAATGTAATACCAGATCTCTTACTGTAGCAACTGGAAAAAGTGCTCTTAAGGACAAATAATCTTGATCTCTAAAGGAACTGAAAAAGATTTGTAATATAAAAGGTTTAATACAACTAATATGAGATTCATAATTACCAAAATACTAAAAGTTATTAGAATGTAATACACACACACACACACACAGAGAGAGAGAGAGAGAGATCCTCAATAGGGAGCTGCCTATTCATAGCTCTTATGTGAATGAACCTGTATGATGCTTGCTTGTCCCATTTTCACACTATACTCTATATCAGGTTTTGTCAACCTTTTTACCCTGAAGGAACCCTTGAAATAAATGTTCAAGTCTCAGGGAACCTCTGATAAAAATTATTACCATATATACTTGACTATAAGTTGACCTCATGTTTAAGTTGAGGGCAGGTTATGTGGCCAAAAATATGGATTTTGATATAACTCTTGGATAAGTCAAGGGTAAAATGAAGGGGCATGGCCTTTCCAACTTAGTTACCCTCCCCAGATATAGAGATATTTGTCCCCTCATCTGTCTATTTTCCCCCGCCAATGTTTCTGCCTATTTTTTGGTTGTTCAATGTTTTTAATGTTTTAATATTATTACTGTTTAATTCTGTTTTAGTACTGGGAATGGGTGGTGGTGGTAGGTCTAGGGTTTGATTTTTTAACTCTATTGTAATTTGTTGTATTTTATTGTTGTAACCCACCCGGATTCTTCCTGAGAAATAAATCTATTATTATTATTATTATTATTATTATTATTATTATTATTATTAAAACAATGCCAAAAAACTTACAAAATTCTGGCAGGCATAATTGTTTGTGTTCGCCCCAAAGGCTGAATGGATGAATAGGGAACTACCACTGCTATTTTCCACCCAGGTATTTAAAAAGGCCAGAAGTGATACCACAGAGGAGAGAACTGAGATGACTAGTGCTTCTTTTAGGTTCGCCCTGTGCAGACTTAGCTCTCGTCTTTTTCCACTCAACTTAAAAAAGCAGATGGTTCTTTTTATGATAGTACAGTGGGCCCTTTGTATACATGGGGGCCATTCTGAACACCCGCAGCATATGGGAAAAAACATGGGACCTCCAGTCCCATTCATTTCAATGGTGGCATGCTCCTGCACACAACATTTTGTTCCCCCTTGGCTTGCCACCTGCATGAGTGCAAGCCCACATATGGGGAGAGCAGACTGTAGTTAAAATGCAGCATGATCAGCCCTCTGTATCCACAAATTTAAGCAACCACAGCTTGAAATTTTCCAAATATATATATAAACTCCAAAAGGCAAAGCTTGATTTTGCTACTGTCTATAAGAGACGCCATTTTACTATGCCATTGTATTCAATGGGACTTGCCCATTTGTGGATTTTGGTATCCATGGGGGTCCTGGAACCAAATCCCAGCAGATACCAAGGGTCCACTGTACCTAATCTGACCCATGGGTAAATCGGCCTAGTTTTTTGGGGGTCAATTTTTTTTTTACTAAGATTGCTAGACTTATACATAAGTATATACAGTATATCTACAGCTCACTGTACATTGACATGATCAGTAAGATTTAGCTATAATCCTATAATAACGGTTAATGCTCCTTTGAATAGAGGTACATTCTCAAAAAATAACGTATGAAAAAGAATACCAGAACAACCTAGTAAGGCCTGAACATGCTTATTGGCCCTGAAATGCTGACAAAAGTTAAAATGGAGCAGAGGATGGAAGGAACAGGGTAATGCTGGAACACCAAAGAGAAACATTCCATGATGCAACACTGTTGCAGATCTTAATTGTTCATGATAATCCAGCAGAGATATGCATAAAACATGCTTCAGCATGCTGTATCTTTGCACTTTCTGCTCCCTTTCTGGCATACAACATTTGACAGTTTCCTGAATTAATTAACCATGGTTTCTCATTATATTCAATCTAAGAAGTGATGGTCTAGAGCAGTGGTCCCTAAACAGTGCCCTTTAAGAGATTTTGGACTTCAGATCCCAGAAAAACTGGAAAAACTATGTTGGCCAATAGTCTGGGATTCTGGGAGCAGAAGTCCAAAATCCCTTAAAGGGCACAGTTTGGGGACCACTGGTCTAGAGCATAGTCTGAAACTGTAATATGATGTTGGTTGATCATTATTCTTTCCATAAAAAACTTTAACACAGTAGAACAAAGGAAGTATGCATACAAGAACATGCCTTTGATACACTCTCTATTTTTAGCATACTATATTCTATTTCAATACTTCTGCTTTATCCTTTATCCTTAATTCCCTTTCAGTCTATTCAACAATATATGTACAAGATTAACTTTACACCTTCCTCCTTTCTCCTCTCCTACGCCTGTCCCCTCTTTTGGTGGTTCTATTAATTCTCCACATTCAGATTTTCCTTACTATAGTCTGTCACTATTTGAATTCTCTGTGGCGACACCCTAGGGAACCCATTAGGATCTCCCTCTCCTGATGTCCCTTTTGAAGATGTTTTTATTCTAAAAGGTTTTCAATATGACTGGCCATCTCGTTGTTGCTACTTTTACCTATGGCTTCTACCTCTCGTATTCAATCAAGAAATTGCTGGTCTCTTTTTAACCAATGCATGTAGGGTTTATTTTATCTGTGCTGTTTTGTGAGGTTAATCCATTTGATAAATACACTTTTACTCTGTGTTTTGTCATTCAAACTTTTTAAAATAATCTGCCTTTTAGTGCACACTCCCAAAGTGGCCTACAAAATAAATAAAAAAAGATGGAAATACAACTGCAGCTTTAACACAGACATAGAAGGCAGCATCTAAAGACTGTTTAGCACCAAATGGACATTTTAAAAAATGCATCCTCAGAAATTTGTTTCCCAACTCAGGAGTGATGACTGCAGGGAGGAAATGCCTGGAGTACTGGGAAAGCAACCTAATGATTCTCAGTAGGGCAAAACAGATCTTTTGAAGTGGAAACTAGAACAGATATAACATGTAATTTGTACTCCTAACTCCTTAAAGTACTCTAACGCCTGGAATAGACCGTTGCTTTGCGGCAGCCTGGGGCCAAAATTAGGGTTCGGGAGAATGGAGCAACTACATGCTCCCGAACCCTAGCGCCCAGCGATGGCACCATCATGGCAGCCTCCCATCCACATGGGCCTGCCATGATGATGCAAGCGAGGTGCAGTGTCCGCATGTAGCAGTGCCAAGCTTGTGTCATCGATGCACCACAGTGTGTCAATGGCGCACTCATAGCATCTGCCACAGGCTCCAAAAAGAACATGCTTTTACCGGGTTCTTTTTTGTGTGGAGGGACACCACACAGTTTGGCTGTTGCGGCATCGCTCAAGGGCAAGACCGGGTGCCTCCAGCCCGCCCTTTCAAGGCAGTCTGTCGAGCCCCTAAATGTCACATTTTGTACCTGTACCAGTTTCCAAACTATCTTCTTATACACACATAATTTTGCAAACATGTGCTTCTCTCATCCCAAGTTTTATTTCTCTCACATTTTGCACTGTTATAGCATTAAATAACCTTGATTCTCACGAAATCAGGTTGTCCTGTTATATATTACAAAAACGTAGTCCCTCCTCTGTCCCCTCAGTCCGTATCCTAGCTTCCTTTCATCTTTACTACAATCTTCAGTTTTTTCATTGACTCACCTTTGTCCAGTCATAACCATCCAAAATATGGTGTCAAATTATTCATCCCTATTACCATCTTTTGAATCTCTTTATTAGACTTTTTGTGCACTCAGAACCCTCCAGAAGCTTCTTGCACTTCTTTTCAAAGGTCTCAATGGCTGTGCTATTCTTTATTATTGCTTATGTGCTCATTTCCTGCAACTTTTGTTTCAGCTACTCTAATGGTTTCCTCTTCCCTCACACAACTTTTCCTATTTATTGCTGCTTTGGAACTACCCCTGAGAACACCTTCATATGCTCATCTTTGATCAAGTCACACTCTCTCAGCTAAGAGGAAGGCAAACCTCCTCTGAAGATATCCTGCCAAGAAAACCCTAGGACAGAGTGGCTGTTAAGTTGGAGTCAACTTGAAAGAACAAAACAACAACAGGTAGAGACTCACCTTTGTATTCTTTCTAATAGTGTAAAGGCACTATTTACACAGTGACAATTCTTGCTTTTTAAAATAATAAATTGAAAAGATCATATACACTGCTTGGCTATTTATACATTTCTCCCAACACATTTTTATGGCACAGTTACATGTTAAACTTTCTACTCCCTTCTCTATAGTACATGAATGTTTTATACTCTCTTCAAATCTAGCCGCTTACCTACAGTATGAAATGCATTTTCAACATCTTTGACTTTGTCTTCCTGTCTCTGAACTTTTCTCCCTCCTGGAACCTTCTCTCATCAAGCCCTCCAGTTTCTAGTTTCACCCATAGATGACCTAGCCCTGATGCCAGTGTCAGCACTGTTGTCAACCAACCTAACTTTTCACCCTAGACAGAGAGTCAAGTGTCGTTGACATTCAATTACTGAAATCTTCATTCCTTTGGCAAATACAGTGTATGTTTGGCAACATTCTTCAACTTAATTCAGTCACTGGATGTCATGTCACAGGATCTTCCATCACTAAAAAAAAATCCCTTATGTATTTGCAATTTTTTTTTAAGGTTCCCAAAGAAGAACTCTGAGAATAGCCCCATATATAACCACCATTTTCACAATGAGTTAATACATGCCCCGTGCATAACATACATTCAAACTCTTTGCCTCAAGTAGATAAAATATGCA
Source organism: Sceloporus undulatus (assembly GCF_019175285.1). NCBI lineage: Eukaryota > Metazoa > Chordata > Lepidosauria > Squamata > Phrynosomatidae > Sceloporus > Sceloporus undulatus. The sequence goes on from NC_056524.1 coordinate 218,011,212, forward strand.
AAGCATTTTTCTCAAACTCATAATACTCAAGCTCCCTCCACAAACAAGTAATTGTGGTTGAAAAGAAGACCATCCTAGTTTGTAAGAGGACAGAAACTTCAGTATTCTAGCAATCTGTATGTAGCACAAAACACTGTATGGTCAGGCTCCTCATTTGTGGCTTTGACTTATGTGGATTTGATTATTCACAGATTTGTTTACTACAGGGGTAGGCAACCTGCGGCCCGCGGGCCAGATGCGGCCCGGCGAGGCCTTGGGACCAGCCCCAGCCCAGTCCTGCCGCCGATTGCAACCAGGGCCGTTGGGGGTCAATTGTCTATAGAAGCCTCAGAAACATGCATTTATACATTTTTTAAAAAATCAGCAATTTTTTTCACATGTCCTCCATTTTTAAAAAAAAAGTGTCTTCCATTTGAAAATTTTGTCCTACATTTGTCCTGGTTTATTTATATATTTAATTTTTTTTAAAAAAAAATTAATTATTTATTTATTGGCTTCGGCCCCCCAGTTGTCTGAGGGACAGCAACCCGGCCCCCGGCTCAAAAAGATTGCCTACCCCTGGTTTACTATATTCACTCTAGGAATATCTATCAGTGTGGCTCTGTATAGTCAACATTCACCAGAGATCCCACAGGAGGATCTAGAGAGAACACTTCTCTAGGCATTTGGAGATCCTACAGCACAATTCTATGGTCAATGTCTGGCAGGTATTGATCACAGATTTGTGTTGGAGGACCTAGAGATTCCTAGAGAGGTATTCTCTCAGGTAAAATAAATTGTGTTTTTTCCACTTTCACGGAAGTCCTGCACTCCTAACGCCAGCGAATGTGGTAACACCAGAAATTAAATCTTGATCTCCTCCTTAAAATAGAAGTTAATATATTATTATTATTATTATATTAATAATATATTAATATATCATTATTATATTATGCTAATGTGTTAATATTATTTTATAATATTGTAATATATGCAATATACAATATAATGTTGTAAAATACTGTCATTCTAAAGAAACTAGCCAAGAAAACCCCATGATAGGGTCACCATAAGTCGGAAATGACTTGAAAGCACACAACAAAAGGCAAGTCCAAACAGCTTCAAACAAGTTTAACCAGATAGGTTTGCCACATTCTTAATTTATCCCTATGCTCATAGTTCCTCATGTTTAGTGTATCAAGCAGAGTCTTGCATAAACTGATTTAACAGTATTATAGGTTGTGTCCATTGTCACAGTTAAAAGCCATTAAGACCAAGAATATCACAGCTAAAAACTACCTCTCCATCTCCCAACTAGAGCATTTCTTTATGCTTAATCCACAAGCATTCTGATTCTCAGAGGCAATTACCATTTGCAATCACCCCCACTCTTACCACCGGCAGCCCTCTGCACACACACACCACAAGCAACCCTTTGCATCCCCCTCCAAAAGCAGCCCTTCACACCCCCTCACTGGTAAAAGGTTCAGTAGTTCAACACAACCAAAGGAAAAGTTGTCACTCATATTTCTCATGAAGAGGCATCTGCTGTAAGAGGCAGAGATACACTCCCAATCAAAATAAGACTCAGCCTTTCCCTCTGGAGCTGGAACAAAAGACAGAGATTCATTGGTGCTGTAAGCTGGCAAAATTGGTGCTGTAAGCAAGCTATGGGAAACATCAACAACATCACCTTCTCCACTCCCTTAAATCCAGTTTTGGAGAGGAAAGTGTGCATACACAGACCTCAGTTAAGATGCACTTCCAATGCACTGCAGAACTGAATTTAATGAGTCTACTCCAATGGTGACACCTGGTGTGAGGAGCTGCCAATGAGGGGGTGAGGTGGGCTGTTGGTGGTGGTGGTGTGTGTGTGTGTGTGTGTGTGTGTGTGTGTGGAGGGCTGCCAGTGATGTGAAGGGTTGCTGTGTGTACAGAGTGGTGCCGGTGGTGAGGATGGGGGTGTGGAAGGTTGTCCCAGATGAGATCACAGATGAAAGGTATAACTGTAACTGTCAATTAAAAGAGTTAAAATCGACAAGAAATTACAAGGAACAGCAAGGGAAGAAAATGATCTCAAGAAGATAATGAAGGAAGATGACCATTTAATATCTAAACTCTACAGACTGTAGCAGAGGATGGGGTGGCTTGGATATGTCTCATCCACAGGGCAGCCATAACTCAATGCCAATTCGAGGGCAATTAACAACAAAAAGATTGCAATGTAGAGAAATAGGTATAGACAAAAGTATTCAAAAGTAGAAATTTTGAAGTCTTTTTATGGTTTTTGTTGTTTATATATTACATGTTGTTATTGTGTTTTTGCAACAAATGTTTTCAGAACTGGTGTATATTTGGGTTTTTTTGTTGGGTTTAAGATATAACTGTTAATAAAAAATTAAGTATTAAAAGGGGGGGAATACACTTCTCACTAGAAATGCTCAAGACTATAGCTTTTTGTGGGTTTTTCAGGCTATGTGGCTACATTCAGGAAGAGTTTATTCCTGATATTTCGCCAGCATCTGTGGCTGGCTTCTTCAGAGAAAGGCTTCCACTTCACAATACTCAAGACTGTTTTAAGGAACGATATGGAGAAGCAGCATCAGCTGTACAGACTGAAATACAATTATGTTGATGTACTGCTACTAAACAATGATCTAAGGTTGTTTGTTTCCAGTTTGTTTTTAGTTTTCTGTATATGCAACATAAGAACAGGACATTTAACTCTCACAAACTACAAAAAAGATACAGCACAGCACTAACAATTAGTAAACCCTGAAGTTCAGTGCTATAAAAACCTTGATGTCACCTATGGAAGGCACTGAACTCTGCGACTCAACATGAAACTTAAGACAAAAGGAATAACAAGTAATTATTGTTTTGCCTTATTCTTTTCTCCATCCCCCCTAAATTGTTGCATGCAATCCATATACAATGACACTGGAAGCAGTTTTAAACGTTTTTCTTATCAACTTTGCTAACTTACTATGCTGTAGGCAAATTATTTTTACAATACTGAAAACAATACAAACCCCAAGTTACAGTAGACATCTATACACCATTACTTTGTAACAAGAACTTAATATACTAACTTCAGTAACAGACAATACAGGTCAATAATCAACAGTCTGGCAAATTAAAGTGCCAGAATCTTAACAGGTGAACTTGAGACCTGATGTGAAATCAGTGAAAATCAGAGTAGCAGAGGACATACCTTGGAACTGCTCCCAAAACAATCAAGTTGGCTTTTTGTTTGTTGTTTCCAATTACAGCATTTTTCATATCTCTGTAAATCCAGAAAGAGAAAAACCCTAGTAAATTATGCTGAGGTACTAAGGGCTCAGTTTTTCAGAATTTAGTTTCACTGAGATCAAATAAATGTTATATCTACCAGTAAGCACTGAACAGGACACAAGCAACAGAGCCTATGACTTCCAAACATTTAAATCTCTGGTATTTCTCTATAGCTAGCCGTTCAAATAGCAGAGATAATCACTTGTTGTTCACTTGTTAAAAAGTACATCCGGTATATATTTCAGATATCAGGATCATGATGTCAAAAGTGGTACAGAAAATAAGGATTCATAAGTATCACTGGTGTGACAATATGTACAGGAAATAATTAATAAACACAAAATCTTCACTTTACTGCTGTATGTCATCTCTATTTACATTATTATCTTCCATGGAAATTGTAATCTTACCAAGTTTCCATGCTGATTTCTGCTCAAAACAGCCTTAACGTAGCCACTCTACACAAAGCATTCCCAATCACAGGTAGGCCACACAGCCCCAGTCCAGTTTTAAGAGAGCCAGTGCAGACTCAAGACTCTTCTAACAGTTTCAACTTTTCTGGGAGAGCCAGTGTGGTGTAATGGCTTGAGTGCTGGACTAGGACACTGGCAGTATCCCCACTCCACCATGGAAACCCACTGAATGACTTTGGGTAAGTCAGACTTTGGGCAAGTCAGACAAAGGGAAGGGTAAACCCCCTCTGAACAAATTATGCCAAGAAATCCTGTGATAGAGTCACCAGAAGTCATAAATTAATTGAAGGCACACAAAAACAAAAGCTTTTCTAGTTCCGACCCAGATTTAGTCATACTTAAGAACAAATCCACCAAAATCAACTGGAGTCATTGATCATGGTTTCACTGATTTAAATGAATATGACTAAATCTTAATCATAAATCTGTTCTTAAATGCAGAGAAGGCATATGGTAACATAAGGACCATTCTCTAATTTATCCATTCTCAACAGGGTACACATTCTCAACAGGGATACCAATAAGAAATTTCAATTCTGAGCAGTAATATTTCATAACTTCCAGCAACCAAATTAATTAGTGATAGCAATGAGGATCTGCAGAGATCAGAACACAGTTGGCCTATGCAATTAACAAATTGTTTTGAACAAAAGCAGCAAGTGACACAAGTGACACACACATAGTTCATGTATTTGGGTCAAGCTCAGAACAACAACTTACATGCATCTCCTTCATGAGGAGTTACATATTTAGCTATGACACTGTATGCCTTATCTCAAAGGGAATATATGCATGACACTGCTATAGATGTTATCCAAATGCACAAAAAGAGGAAAACTGTTCACTTGCTCAACTTTTAATCATTTCCAGTTAACAGTCTACATCAGGGGTAGGCAACCTAAGGCCCGCGGGCCGGATGTGGCCCAGCAAGGCCTTGGGACCAGCCCCAGCCCAGTCCTGCCGCCGATTGCCGCCGGAGCCTTTGGCCTCTCGCGTGGGGCCTTTGGCCTATCAGGAGGAGGCGGGCAAGGGGGGGGGCAAGTTGCAGACAAGGGGGGCAATTGTCTATAGAAGCCTCAGAAACATGCATTTATATTAACATTTTTTTGAAAATCAGCAAATTTTTCACGTGTCCTCCATTTTTAAAAAAGTGTCCTCCATTTGAAAATTTTGTCCATTTGTCCCGGTTTATTTATTTATTTCATTTTTTAAAAAAATATTTAATTATTTATTTTTTGGCTTCGGCCCCCCAGTTGTCTGAGGGACAGTAACCCGGCCCCCGGCTTAAAAAGGTTGCCTACCCTGGTCTACATCATCATAAAGCATAATATGAGAAAGTTGTATCACAAAGTATAAGAGACTAAGGAGCTAATCCTATACATGCTTATTCAGAATAAAGCCCCATTAATGAACTTCAGAGTGGAAGAAAATTTGTGATTATTAGTGATTATTATTAAAACAATAGTTTTTTTTAAACAAAGGTTTGTTAAACGTTTGAGAGAAACAGTTTGCTTTTACTATTTCTGTGGATTGCATAAAAATGTTTAAAAGTGCTAAAGGAGGATTTGGACACACAGATGAAAAATACCAGCATGAAATTATTATCTTCCTAATCTTCCCACTTTTTGAACTGTATTAGAACCAAAAAAAAATCATCAATGGTCTATTTTAGATTTAGATAAGGACACATCTGAAAGTTAAGCAAGAAATACTAATGTTTCCAATTGATCAAAGTGGACTTGGATTTCCGTACAGCATTGTTTTGCAACAACAGTTTGTGAGCTAAGAAATTAATGTAACTCTAAATACATTTTCCTGATCCTGGGTAGCATTCAATACCAAGACAACTAAAGAAAATGTCTATCTTGCTCCATGGGCAAGTAGCATGGCATTCTGACATATAGGCAAGATCTGTCTTCCAACCCACATGTGATAGTACTGCCCAAGAATCATATACAATCTGGATTACATATGAAAAAGACAGTAAAGAAGTGGCAAGTATAGTTTACCAAAGATCAAACAGTTTTATTTGGCATCTTTGAAAATATGGTTAGGTATAACTAGAAACAACTGTTCTGCATAATCACATAATCATTGCAGAAGCAACCAATTCTTACATAATAAAAACAGTTCTAACCAAGACTAAGAAACTTCATCAATAATAGATGCATACAAATGCCATTTCATAATAGCCTTTGCTGAATACTGGACTGATTTAATGCACATAAGGTTTCAAATGTATTTATACTGTTTTATTTTAAATTGCCCAGAGTCCCATTTATGAGAGAAAGGCAGAATATAAACTGAATCAAATTTCAGGTAGTGAATGAATATTGCAGTGCTAACATTTTAATGTATTTGTTAATCCAATTCTGACTTCTCTACCTTATAACAAGGTTTGCAGACTAGATAGCGGCTGGCACCCTGTTGAGAATTTCGATGTCATAAACAAACATACAATTATGCTGTTTATAACTGCAGCATTGTGCAACCGTCATATTAGTAGAAGCAGAACGTTGTTGTAGCTGTGCCTTCGAGACCATTGTCAAACCGTGCAAACAGTGCAGCTGCACAACGGTCATGATGCACAACAGTACAACATTTTGCGGACTGCCCTTGCACAGTAACAGTGCAAGGAGAGAAAGGGCAACAGCCCCCAGCAGAGTCATGAGGCACTGATACTCCAGGACAGAAGACAGTGCAAAGTTATGAGTGACCTGTACCTGGCCAGAGAAGTGTCCACTCTTCGCAGTACCACATAGTCCAATGGGAGCTCTTGCAATACAGTGGAACATCTTGTTTAGTGACTCACGGTACATCATCACAATTCTTTAATATTTGCATATCCTGTCACCAACATAGCTCCATCATTGTAAAGTTACACATCTTAGCCCATGATGAAGGATCTCAGATAATGTTTCCAGCACCTTTAAATTGCAACTGTTCAGGTAAAGCATATGCACTAAAATATTATGTACAAGGCCAGCAGCTAAGCTTAAATACTAATTAGGCCTTAACCCTTTATTAAAGTGTGTAATCATTAACAAATCATTTTACTGCTTGCCACATCCCAATGGCAGTACATGCATGTGGATACACAAACACTGCCGGCCATTGAGCAATATGGGGCACAACCATCCACGTTTTTTCCCATGTGTAGGGTCCCCTGGAATCAAAAACCTGTGGATGAGAAGGATCAGCTGTACTGGCGTAAAGTGATCTTAAAAACCAAATAAACTAAGGCGTGTTACAGACCGCCCCTTAGGGGCGGCCTGTAGGCGCACCTTTCCCTGCCGGATCGGGGCCTCAGCAGCCAGAACGGCAGCCGCTGAGGCCCCGATCCGCCGCTTTCTGGGCTGCGGGGAAGCGGCAAAAGGCCCCTTCCCCGCAGCCTGAAAAGGGGTGTCCTTGGGGCTTCAAGTCCCAAGGACACCCCGCGGCAGCGGGGAGAAGGAGAAAGGTCCGTCTAAAGGCTGCGCCCAGCAGACCAAACCAGGAAGGAGCTCCGAAACGGAGCTCCTTCCGGGGTTGCGGAAAGGGCGCCCTAGGCGTCCAGCCGCGACCCCAATACGTCACAACTGCGCTGCCTCGTTTGGAGGCGGCGCGGCCGTGACGTATCGATGGCGGCGGCTGTGTGGAATGGCTGCTGCCATTTTGTGCGCGCACAGTGTGCACTAGGGTTAGGGCGGTGCGGAAGCACCGCCCCGCCTTAACCCTAGTACGCGCTGCACGCATACTTTTTAGCCCATGTGTAACGGGCCTAAGATACTGAAATAAATGCTAAATCTGGAAGAAGCATCCTCTGGTTCTCAAAAATATTTCAAATATAAAGGAAATAAATGTGATATGTAGTATAAGAGCACTAAAGAGCACACACAAGGCAAAGGATTCATAAGTACCATAGCCAAGGGCAACCATAAAGTATTTTATGGCTACTGCCTAGCTACTGATACTGTATAAAAATTGAAACACTACATGATGTTTTCTGTCCACTGCAAATAATACAGGTTCTCTAGTTTCAGGCTAGATATAAAAGAAACCTTTCCTCAAGACTCAATATAAATGTAGAAAATGGGAGTGGCCAGTTTCATTTTATTTTAGATAACACTCAGATGCAGCAAGAATTTCCCTTATTGTTTCTGAATGTCACCAGAACCTGGAGTGACATGACAGACTCTGTATGTATATGCCTTCAAGACAGCAGTCATGATGACCTCATGAATTGCATCCCCCACACATTTTACAATACTGAGGGGAGAAGCAGAGTGCCTGGCAGCTACAAATTAAAGCTATGTAGAAAAGAAAAAGTATGTATATAATGCATACAGTACTAGATACAGGAAGCTGCTGCTTCATAATACAGTCGCCCCTCCTTTTTTGTGGAGGATCTGTTCTGGAATCCCTTGCAAAAACGGAGTTGTACTTATATTTAAACCCCATCGGCTTGAATATAGGTGCTAGGGCACTCGTCCCATTCATTTCCCTCTGTTCCTCCCTCATGCATAGGCGAGGGACACGAGTCCAAAGACTGCGAGAATGGAGGGAGGGCTATATGTGATGAACATAAATTAGCAATTCTTGCATCCAGAGTGCAGGATGCAGAATTACAAACATTTTTTTCCAATATAATTCGATCCCTTCAGTCCTCTTTCAGTTTTCCCCCAATCTAATTTAAATGTAGTTGGACAACTTCATCTTCAGCAAAATAAGCTGTGAACATTCCCCTCAAACAATTTGCTGAACCTGACATGACATTATCAAACTAAGTGGTCCTAGTTATATAGTTATGCCCTCCCATCTATAAAAAACAACAACATGGATACAACTTCTGAGTTGCATCCAAGAGTTTTCAAACATGAACTGAATGCACATATATGAAAATCCTAGAGCAAAGGATTCTAAAGCACAAATTTAATTACAGTTAAACGTTTCTTTCTGGAACAAAGCATCCAAACAAAGGGGAACAATGTCAAAGTCAGACATACGTATAAATGATAGCCATAAGCACAAAGCTATTCTAATTAAGTTCAAAAGATAAAGAGTTTGTAATAAAAACAACATTGTAATGAAAAAAGATAAACTCCAATTTTAACTGCTAAAAAAAAAACATGTTAGATATGTTTTATTGCTTTGCCACACTATTCCTAACTAAATATACACAAATGCAATTAAAATAATGCCCAAATAATCACTTAGAAGTGACTGACATTCCAAAACTAAAACCAAAATAGGTAATCATCCCTACTATTGCACATGAATATGTTTTCTTCTACTACAGCTTACACTGAAAGCCGCGCAACAGAACAATGGTGCGCACACCGTGCACAAGCCCCATTATTTTCAATGGGACTCAAGCATACGCACAATTTGCCTTACATGGAGGATCCAGAACAGATCCCCGCGTGAGGCAAGGGCACACTGTACTTCAGTTTCTTCGGCAAATTAATTCCAAATTGCTACCTGCATATGAAAATTCCAATACTAAGCATAAGTATTTATTTAAAAGTACATTCATTCATTCATTCATTCATACACACACACACACACACCTCTCACTCTAATACCACAAAACCAGGAAAGAGGAATATAGAAAACTCTTAAGATTTCCTCCTTAAATTACATCTGGAAGTAGTCTAAAAGTTCTTCAGAAAATCAAATGCAGTAAATTCAAAGAGAAAGATATATGCAGGCCTTAATAGAAGAGGTGAAATCATGCAGTCCTCCAGATCTTGTTAGACTGCTAATCCTAGCTGCCTAAATCAGCATAGCGAATGGTGAGGAGTGTTGGGCACTTCATTTAAACAACACCTGGGAGAATGCAAAAATTCCACCTTAATAGTTACTGCATTTCCAGTAAAATTAGAGAAAAAGCTATATATTTAAAATATTCCTAGTTAGAAAAATAATGCATGGAAAAATAAGCTCTCTTTATCTACAGGGAGTCCTGACAGACTAGTAGGCATGTACAAGACTACAGTACATGGAAAAGGAAAAAATATGGGATCTCTTCTCCACAGTAAGAAATTCAATTTTATCAATCATCTCACCATATCTAGAAAACCAGTTTCTGCAACAGCACTTTTTTTTAGCATACCTGCCACAATAGTATACCTGCCACCTTTTTTTAAAGCACACCTGCTGTTTACCTGAACTATGTATTTCCATATTTCTGCAGAAATTTAAATAACTCTTTCATACAAATCATATTTCAGTCCAAACAGCAGATTTTAAATCATACTGACAGTTCTACAGAGTGCTGGAGAACCGTCATAAGCTTGATGAACATTATTCACTTGAAAGTTGTGTCTATTTTTTATTTAATTGTTTGTTTGTTGATTGCACTTATATCTTGTCTTTCTCCCAAAATGGGGATTTAGTATCCTTGGTCAGTCACATATACCACAAGCCTTCCTTATCCATAGCAAGCATCTTGGCAGGGATAGGATCACATCTCAAGTCAGAGAACAATAAAAACAGCAAACTGATTTGTCCTCTTCAATTACATTTCCTGCTTTAGAAAAAATCTTTAGGTTCCATAATGTTCAACTATATTCTAATTATGTTCTATTAACTTATATCTGAGAAATTAATCAAAATTAGATCTACCAAGTCACAATCAGCTTCATGAAAGCTATTATTCTAACTTGGCAATTTCTATCACAGACTGAATCCAATAAAGGCCCCAGTTTTGGAATACAGTGGTACCTCGGGATACGAAATACCCAGGTTACGAAATTTTCGGGATACGAAAAAATCCCATAGGGAATTATTGTTCCGGGTTACGAATGTTTTTTCAGGTTACGAAAAAACTTTTGGTGCTTTTCGGCGCTATTTTACACGGAATCGCGGCTTTTCCCCATTAGCGCCTATGGCAATTCGGCTTACGAAGGCTTTTCGGGTTACGAAAGCGGCCGCGTTACGAATTAATTTCGTAACCCGAGGCACCACTGTATTTATTTCTGAGATAAGTGTGCATACTAACTGATTTGCAATCAAGAAGAACATTTATAGAGTTTGAAAATAATCCAAAAACTTTGACCATGCAACTCATAAGCACTGCAATTGTATCTAAGGCACTCATTTTGCCTTAGAGTCAAATTTACGTTTGGATTTCAAACATTAGCTATACAAGATTACCAAGTAAGATTACTTTCTTCAAAACTAAGTGCCCAGATCTTTCCAGAAACAAAAGCTGAAGGCTGCTGTGCAAAGACATTTTTTTGACTGACATAGAAAAAAGAGCCCATATAATGGCAACCTGTGCCTGCAAATACTTTCAACCTCCCTACAGCAGATGCAAGATGGGTCTCAGCAAAAGTTACTCATAGCAAAAAGCCAATGTCTCTACCATGTCTGCAATATGCCAATGTCTCACTTGTACTACTTACTCTGAGAAATCAAATTTCCTATCCCCACTTATTTTTTTAAAATTAGGGTAATTTTTCAACTTGCTGGCCTCATGTGGACATGACAATAAACCACATTTTAGTATTACAAACACACACCTATGCCTTGGAGCAGAGAAGATCCACTCTTGACCACAAGAGGAAATTAAGGAAACATTTGTTCCCATTTCAGCCTAAGATCCATTTGCCCAGATTCCAATAATGTTACATACTACTAGACTGCTAACTAGAACATCACATAAAAATCATTTATTTCCAGTTTTAGATTAACTGGACTGGCTATCAATGCTTCTAATGTGAATTCATGGTGTTGGTAATGACATTTAAAGCCCTAAATGGATTGTGAGCTCAATACTCGAATGAGCACTTCTCCATGTATACGCCCACCTCAGGTTTATAGTCAATTGGAAGGGGCCTCTTCTGTGTTGCATCAGCCAAGGCCATATGCATTGGACAGTCTTCTCAGCACCCCAGTTATGGAACATTGTCCCCTTGCTGGCACCAATGTTCTTGTAATTCCAGTGCTGACTTGTTCATTAAAGCTTTGGGGGTCTAAATTGTTTTACACAACCCCTCATATGTAGTACAGGGTTTTAAACTGTTTTAAAGTATTTACACTGATTTTAATCTGTTTACCTTGTTAAGCTGTTTAGTATGTTTTGGCTTTTTAAAATAATTTTTAATATTTTGTTGTTGTGTGCCTTCAAAGTTGTTGTTATTGTGTGCCTTTCAAACTTATAGAGACCCTAAGGCGACCCTATAATGAAGTTTTCTTGGCAAGATTTGTTCAGAGTGGGGTTTGCTTTTGAATTCCAGTGGGTTTCCATGGCTGATTGAGGATTCAAACACTGATCACCAGAATTGTAGTCCAGTGCTCAGACTACTCAATCACACTGGCTTACACGGCTTTAAATTTGTTAGGTTGGTTTTACCGTACACCACCCTGAGATTTCTAAATAGAGAGTGGGTTATAAATACTGAAATAAAATAAATGAATGAATAAAATAATCTTCAGTATGGCTTTCCTAGAACAAGCCAGTTTCAAACTATAACTTATGAAGGTAACTTCTGTATGGTAATTTCAACAACCACTGTTAAGATTACAGTAAACTGGTTTCAGGGCTGAGAAAATGTACTTTACTGTGGTTAATACAAAATGAAATTGGATACTTCCAGTCTCTTCTTTATGATCTGAGGCCCTGTACAGACCAGTGCTTTGTGCCGGCCTGTGGGCAGAGTCAGGGTGTAGTGTCCGAACGTTAAGACGCCCTAACTCCGCCCCAGGGCGTTATGACGCTGCTCCAGATGGCGCATGGCGTCATGGCACAACTCCAGAACTGCATCCATATGATGCATTACAAAAGGGGTGCCATATAGCCGCGCTGCCGCGGCTATCACACTCTTTGGAGAGCGCCAAAAGCCGCTTTTTGCAGCTCCTTTTGCACCCTCCAGAGGCCAGATCGGGGCCGAAGCATGAGGTTGTTGCAGCCCCAATCCAGTCAGGAAAGGGGGCGACTGCATGCCACCTCTTAAAGGCGGCCTGTATAGCCCCTCAGACTCATTTGTGTAACTTCAAGGCAGTCTGTATAGCTCCTCAAACTCATTTGTGTAATTTTAAATTATGACTTAACACTACACTTAGAAACAAAACCAATTTGATACATTATCCATAGTTCATGTTGAGAAGTTAATTTTTTTTAGTTTACAAGTTTACAAGTTAAATAAACTTGCATTTATACTTCATTATTGCCTTGTTATTTGTAAATACATTCAGTGACCATAATTAAAATGTCATTAAAATCAATTTTAAAAAATTAGTTTAAAAATATGGGTGTTTACCATGTAGGGATTAACATCTCAGCTGCAGTGAGTATCATCATGAGTTAACAAGATTTTTAGCTGGCTTAAATGGTAAAACAGTAGGCATAATTTAGGAAAAAACTCAAGAGACATTTAAGGTATCAAAAGAAGAAAATTAGGTATGAAAAGGGACTGCTATTTAACATTATATACTACAATATAATGTATCACGCATTACAGATAGTAAATCCCACGTCTGGGTTATTCATCTGAAAAGAACATATGATGTGCACATCCACACATCCACTGCAAAAAGCAACCTATCAAAAACATTTACCCAGAGAACCCAAGGGCAACATAGGAAAAATATTTATATTACTTACATGACACCCTGCAGGACTTTCTGGGGATCAGGATCAAATAATCTGTCAACATAGTGGCGACTACTAGCTGTGACTTCCTGTAAACAAAGACATTACAATCTGTCAATCTAACATTTAAAAAAAATTAAATACTCAAGAATGTAAAAACTCATAATGCAGTGACATACTGATTTAATACCTGTATGTATGGTCTTAAACACTTTAGCTTAACTAACAAAGGGCCAAAACAGATGGCCCTAAAGGGGCAGCATCACACTGCCCCTTTGTGCGCCGGATTGGGGCTGCGGTAACAGCACACCGTGGCTCCAATCTGGCATTTTTCTAACCCCCAAAGAAGCGGCAAAATGCCACTCCTTTTGGGGGTGGAAAGAAGCTGCTCTTGCCATGGTGGCGGCGGCTCTTTGTTGTTTCTTCAATGTAGTGTGTATAAACACTGTGCCGTAAAAACATTGTGATGCCGCCCATCATCTGGTCGGGTGGGTAGCATGATGCCACTTTGGGGGAGGGGTTGGGGCAGGCTGCGTACGGTCGTCACACTCCCATTCTACCCCAATGCCAGCATTTCTTGCTGATCTGTACAGCCCCAAAGTTTCTCTAAACATTACATTTCATACTGGACTAAGTTACCATGTACAAGTCAGCTGCACAGTGCTCCTGCACCTGACTTCAGGTGATCCCCCTCCCAATCTTGCCCTCTATGAAACAGCCCATAAAGCTGAGTAAATCCCTTAATCCTAGAGAAAGATGGTTATGGGGGTACACAGTGACACAAAAGGGGGAAAGGAAAGATGATGTATACAAGCTGTCTTTTATTCACACATCCAGTGAATACAACCTTTCACTGTAGACTGAGCTCAAAATGTGTTGCAAAAAAGTGATATTCCTACCAAAGAAACAGCAAAAGCATGCCATAGCAATGTGAAGTCGAAGGCTTTCATGGCTGACATCTATAGTTTTTTGTGGGTTTTTCGGGCTATGTGGCCATGTTCTAGAAGAGTTCTCTGAAGATGCCAGCCACAGATGCTGGCAAAACATCAAGAAGAAACTCTTCTAGAACATGGCCACATAGCCTGAAAAACCCACTGCCATAGCAGTGTGCAAAAATAGAGTTCAAAAGCAATGACCCAAAACTACTCATGCGTTTTCAATTAAATACAGGCCCTGTCACTTGTTTCAGAAGCGTGTTGAATCAAAATATGAAGAAGAGAGGCGATAGCCCTGCTCCTTCCTGGTTTATCTCCATTGGTCTCTGCTTATAAGAACAAGAGGCTCTCCATGCAATTGGGAATTCCCCAGTTCACACTCATTACTCTCTATATGAGGAGTGTAAAAACTGGGTATTACGAGTACTGTACATAGCTAGTGCATTCCCCTCTTCTCATGTTGATTCAAAATGCTTCCAAAATGAGTTCCTTTCACTTTGGTTTATGTACAAGAGGTTATAGGCATAGCAATATAAATATGCCAGATCAATAAAGGCCTACAACTCCCAACTACAACAGCAGCAATAAAACTACCCCCACCTCAAATTACACTGCTGCAATGAAGAAACCTTGGGAAAACAGAAGCTTGGTTGGATATCCCACCTCATTGCTCCCCTTCCCCAGAGCCATTTTTGTCCTTATATTCCATCCAAAATCTCAATTCCTCCCGTGTGGAGGTAATTTTCCATCTTCTTTTCTCAATATTTTATCAATGAATTCTTTCCAAATTCCATCAAAGTCACTTTTTCCCTATAATCCCTTTTTTACTTTCAATCTGCATGTCAATTTATCATTAATCACTAATTTCCATGTCTCTTTATACCACTCCTCCAATTGTACAGTTATTTTGTTTCCAACATCTTGCTATGATTAATCTTGCTGCTGTAAGCAAGTTTGTTATCAAATGTCATTCTTCACTATAAAATCAGATCCATATTCATTCAGGCAGCAGTCCTATGCAACCTATCCAGAGGTACTTCCCAAAACAGGAAGACTGAGTAAACACCCATAAAGGTAAATGTAAAGGTTTCCCCTTGATGTGAATGTCTAGTTTTAACCATTATTAAGCCGAAGAGTCACAGTGTCCGAAGATGACTCCAGTGGTTATGTGGCCAGCATGAGTGCAAGGGATGTTGCCTTCCTACCAAAGTGGTACCTATTTATCTACTTTTATTTGCATGCTTTCAAACTGCTAGGTTGGCAGACGATGGGAATAGCAATGGGAGCTCACCCCATGATGCGACACTTGGGCCTCAAATTGCCAACCTTCACAATCATCAGAACTGGCATCTTAAGCAATAAGCCACCACATCCCTTTATGCATAACACTGCATCAGTTCTGCATAAGATCAGTTCTGCTCCGGCTATTTGCTTTCAAGGAATTCATGCTGGTTTCTGCAGATGAACAGAAGATTCTAGGTAATTTCCAGAGGGTGAATTCTATTTACCTAGGATACTGGCTAACTACACTGGACACATGGGATACGTCAGCTACAATGTATGAATGGAGAGCATCATCTGTCATCCAGCTCCTTCAGAGAGCTGCATGCTTCAAGGGATCAATAGCACTGACAAGCTGTTTGGCAGGAAATTTGTCCATTTATCAGGCACACCTATGATCTTCTCATAGGTGAGCCTGATAAATGGCTGAAGATTTTCCTTGAAGAAAATAGCACTGTTGCTTGCATACAGATCATACCCTGACTTCATTCAAGACTGCTTCATAGTTCAATATGAACAGCTGGACAGAAATCCCAATTATTTTCTTCAAAGGGCTAAAACTGTTCACCAAAGAATTCATGATTTAAAATAAATCAGCATTTTCCCTCTCACAGTAAAGTGATACATACGCACACATTTAAAATACAAGCATTCTGAACACTGAAGGTCAACAGACCTAACATTTCCTTAACAGAGCTATCATATGGTGCTATTTTCTAGTGATCTCATGCAGTATTCTCCAATCATGTTGCTTACATGAGCCCATTCATTACTAGGAATGGTCTTTTCTTGAAGAATACATCATGTACTGTTTATAATTCAAACTAATCCTTTCTTTCTCTCTCTGCAACCAACATCTATCTGTAGCAGTATTTATATGAAACCATGCATGCTATTGTTTAGCAACTTGTTGGGGCTTCCACTTGATTGTTCAAGATAGCAAATTCAAAATTATTGTTCAAGATTATTGGAACAGAAGCAAAAGGCAAAAGCCAAGATTGACAGCTCTGGCAAAAATACTAATAGGTAAGACAGAAAGTAGCAAGAGAAATAGTTTGAAGCAACAAGATCTTAGAGACTAATACCACACAGTATCTTTTTGCAGGATGAGATAAATGTGTGATGCTCTTATGTCAAGGTTTTACCAGACAGGTAAGCCAAATACTATATTAAAAGCTTAACACAAGATTGCTCAATTTGGTCACCCCAGTTTTTCAGGCAATACATGGATTTACATGTCAAAACAACCAACCACAAGTTGTGATTATACACATTTTGTAATACTATACATCTTTTTTTGCCAACTGCTATAAATGTTTTTGCAAAGATATGACTCGAGAGAATTTAGAAATTGATTTTTCAAGGATCAGATTAAGAGAGCAATGACCAACCAAACTGAACAATGTTTCATATTTCCATTTTTAAAAATCCATCTCTAGATGCTTTCGAGCAGTATATCTAGAAATATTTCTAACCTTTTTGAAAAGTGAGAAATACATAGGACTTGGTTTTTCACCCCAGCTTGACTCAAGAATGAGACAAACATTACAATTAAGTCCACATAAATATACAACAAGCCAAAACAAAACAGCAGTGTGAAGCTGAAAACACATAAGTATTACCAAAAATATTATCAAATGACTGTACTAACTCAAGGGTTAAATAGACAGCCTGTTGATCTTACAGTGCCCAACTAAGAGTTGGTCACTATAAAGTCTCTATTTCATATTAATTTTAACCACATTTCCTATGGGTTCAGGCCAATAGTGTTTAACATGTGAGTGAACATATGAAGGAATAACTCATGGGGACAGGGTGATCTGGACTTGCAAGGGATACAGGACAAAGATTTCTCAAGAGTATTAGCAGTCAGTAAGTGAAAGGACAAACCCTCTCAAATGGTACAGACTTATCTAAAGCTAGGAGAAGGAGATCATTTTACAATGTAGAGACCAAATCCCAGTTGACTGTTACTGAAAATACATTTCTTAAGCAACTTAATGTGCGGCAAGTGAAATGGACAAATTTGCAGCTGATGCCAAAAAGACTAAAGAGCCTTCCTTATATGTGCCTCTATGAGCCTAGCAATATAGCAGGATGAGATGTTACATCCATGTACACAAGGAACAGATCAACTAAGGCTACATTATAAAAACTTCCTACAATGTAATCTATACTTTCCTGTGAAATCAATGAACAAACATGCATAGATAGGAGAGCAATATTAGGATCTTACTAGAAAGACAGAGGTACAGGAGTCTTGCCTTCCTTTGCTTGGACTAGGAGGGGGAATTGCAGCACCTCTACACCCACAAATGTTTGATTCCTATGGACATTCTCACACACAGATCCTCTACCTAGTTCTGTCCCTGGGCTTTTCACTCCACCTGAGGAAGTAGACTCAAGTCTATGAAAAAGCTCCCGCTACCAACTTCTCTCTTTCAGTGAGTCTCAAAGGTGCTGCAAGATTCTGTTGCATAATAATAATTTATTGTTATTGTCAAAGATAAAAAAAGTTTAAGTACAGTCCTCCCTTTTTTTACGTGGAGGATCCGTTCCGGACCACCACCACCACACCCCGCGTAAAAAAAAGTGTATACTCGAGCACCATTGAAAGTAATGGGGCTTGTGCATGCAGCGGCAGCGCAGCGGCACACGCCCCATTCAGATGAATGGGAGGCACTGTCCCTTGCGCCCCACGCGCTCCCTCGCGGCTTTCAGCATATGCTGAAAGCCGCATGTAGTGCATCCGCGTATAACGTGGGTGCACTGTATGTTACAAAATTTGCTTTTGCTTTTTATGGGGGGGGGAGAGAAATAATGAAATTCTGCCTAAGAATGCATACAAAGCTAGGAGCTGTGCTGGGGGAGGGAATGCAAACAGAAAAATCACCTTCCCTCAGAGATCACTGAGATGAGGGCTACAGTGCTGCCATCATGCCCTGTGACACCTGAGCGCAGCTAAGACTGCATCTGCACTGCTGAAATAATCCTGTCTGATGCCACTTTAACTGCCATGGCTCAATGCTATGGAATTCTGGGAATTGTAGGTGGCTGTGGCACCAGAGCTCTTTTGATAGGGAAGGCAGATAAACCCCATCAACTTTCCTAGGATACTTCCACTTTTCTTTTCTTGTCCTTCACTTCCCATGTCCACATGCCTATTCCTAGCTAACAAAACTCAATTCCTTCTTTTTAAGATCCCCTAGTCTGACCCCTGCCCCACGCAATATTATAATATGTACTTAAAAGCCTGTTGTTCTGCCCTGTTGTCCCTCGTTTGACACTGGTGGGAACCTGATAGGAGCCATGGCAGTTAAAGCGGAGTCAGCGCAGGTAATTTCTGCAGTGTGGACACAGGCTTGGACACAGAGTGTGGTCCAAAACACTCTGCAGAAATAATCCAGTTTGACATTGCTTTAACTCCCCTGGCTCAAATGCTATGGAATTCGGGGAATTGCAGTTTTGTGAGACATTTAGCCTTCTCTGTCAGACAGGTCTCGCCCTACAATAAAGTACAATTCCTAGGCTTCCCTAGCACTGAGCCAGGGCAGTTAAAGCAGTCTCAAACTCGATTATTTCTGCAGTGTGGTTTGGACCTGTGCTTCTCAAAGGGGAAGGGGCCGGTGGGGGCGAGAGGGGTCTAAGAGCATCTTAAAGAGTCCTAGTGGTGCAGTTGTTAAATGTGCGTACAGCAGCCACTCACTCGCAAAACCACAAGGTTGCAAGGTCAATACCAGCCAGGGCCTCAGGACTGACTCATGCTTGCATCCTTCTGAGGTCGCCAAAATGAGTACCCAGCTTGTTGGTGGCAACTGGCTTACAATGTGAAGTTGAAGGCTTTCATGTCTGGCATCCATAGTTTTTTGTGGGTTTTTTGGGCTATGCGGTCATGTTCCAGAAGAGTTCATTCCTGACATTGCACCTGCATCTGTGGCTGGCATCTTCTGAGAATGCTGGCATGGATGAGAGTGGGTATATATACTGCGTGACCCTGGGTAGGGAGGAATTATTTCCATGTTAATTTCCTGTGGGTCTTGCCATCAACACTAGAACAATACAGAGATTAGCATGGAAATCACTCCTCCCTACCCAGGGTCACACAGTATACACTTGTCCCTCCATATGCGCTAGGGCTAGGGGCACAAGACCCCCGTGAATATGGGAAAACTGCAAGCAACAAAAACACTGTTTTTACCTGAGAAGACAGGACACCTCTCTAGAAATCTCTAGGTCCTCCAGTGCAACTCTGCAGTCAACGTCCAACAGACACTGACCACAGAACTGCATTGGAGGAGCTACAAAGGCCTAGTGGAGTATTCTCTCTAGGAATCTCTAGGTCCTTCAGTGCAGCTTTTAGTTAACATTAACCACAGAGTTGCACTGGAGGACCTAGAGATTCCTAGAAAGAACATATTAATAAAACCTGTGACTAATCAAAGCCGCAAATATCAAATAGAGCTCTTCTCCACATCAAGGCTCTGCCAATGCTGCTCCTGACGCATGATGTTCTTGAGAACCGTTCTTTGCCAAGGAGAAAGGAGAGACTGTTGAAATAACGTCACATGCAGCTGTGTGATAACAGTTTCCATTTGAGTATAAAACTATTTGCCTTAAAGGCAGAATTGTTGATGAAGTTTACACTGCTAAAGGCCAACTGATATTTGAGTTCATGAGGCATGCATGGCATGCCAGCTCTGAACTGACTTGACGTATCTAAGCAGCTGGATTCCTCCCGCGACACACATGAAAATGAAACTATGTCCTTGGTTCTGTATACAGGGCAGGTCTCCCTCATCATTGTTCTGAATCCTCAAACCCCAAAGACCCCACATGGCTGGTGGAGAGAGTGGCACCCTTGGTTTCTGGTGAGCAACATGTAAACACTTCCTCTCAACCAAGGGCCGCACAGTACATCTCTCTCTCTATCTCTACCCACTCTCTTCCAGGCCAGCATTCTCTGAAGCTGCCAGCCACAGATGCTGGAGAAACTCTTCTAGAGCATGGCCAGAGAGCCCTACAAAAAACCCCTACAACAAGCAATTGGTTTCCAGGCTGCAAGAGTTTAAGGGCACTGATGAGGGGCACAGATAGAGGAGATGGGCTTGCTGTGCTCAAGACTCCAAAGCTGAAGGGGAGAGGGCACTGCGGGGGGAACATACTAGGATCATCATGATCTGTATTTATGATGAAGGAAGGGGACCCTGGGCCTTCCTTCCCCCTCAGGGCCAAGGCGGAGGAGGCAGGAGGCGACCCCCGAGTCCTTTCCCTCGCCTTGCCTTCCCTCCACTCACCGACAGGACACTCATGCGGAGCGGCGCCTCCAGCACGCACGCCATCTTGGCCCGCCCCACCGCTCAACCCCGCGACACAACCGGGGCCTCCGAAGGAACCGCCGCCGCCGCCAAGCGCAACCGCATCGCCGGCAAACAGCCGCGGAGGGGAAAGGAAAGGGAAGGCAAGCCCCGAGTAACCTCCTCCTCCTCCTCCGTCTCGAATCAGCCAACGAAGAAACGCACGCTGCTTCTCCGTTCGGATGTAACTGCGCATGCGCCCCCTGTTGGGGGGGGGGGGAGGGAAGAGAGAGAAAGACAGACAGAGAAGGGGAGGGAGGGATTATTGCCGGAAGTCGGTGGATTTACTCCCCACCTGTTGAAGGGAGGGGGGGAGAGGTGGGGAGTGACGCACTCACGCACGCACGCGCTCTACTTTTAGCTAACGGTATTAACCGCCTCCTCGCCGCCCCATCGCCGCGCATGCGCGGAGGCTAAGCCACCTGTCCTAATCAGTCAGTCCTTTGGAGTGAAGAAATTAAGTCCTGGTCCTCGCGCGCCCCCTGCTGGGCAGACGGGAATAGGCTGGTGTCAAAGAAGGAGGGGCGCGCCATGTTTTGTAATACAGTTTACACTGTAGAGATAAGAGTCATAGAATCACAGACTTGGAAGGGAGCGCAAGGCCCTGATCCAGTCCAGCCCCATTCTGCCATGCAGGAACTCTCAGTCAAAACACCCCCTGTGACAGATGGCCATCCAGCCCCTGCTTAAAGACCTCCAAGGAAAGGAGACTCCACCACTTTCTGAGGGAGTGTGTTCCACTGTCGAACAGCCCTTACTGTCACTCAGGAAGTTCCTCCTGATGTTTAGGTGGAATCTTTTTTCCTGGAGCTGCATCCATTGTTCCTGCTCCCTCCTCAATATGGCATCCCTTCAGATATTTAAACAGGGCTATCATATCGCCTCTTAACCTTCTTTTCTCCAGGCTAAACATCCCCAGCTCCCTAAGTCTTTCCTCATAGGACATGGTTTCCAGGCCCTTCACCATTTTTGTCGCCCTCCTTTGGACACGCTCTAGTTTCTCAATGTCCTTTTTGAATTGTGGTGCCCAGAACTAAACACAATATTCCAGGTGGGGCCTGACCAAAGCAGAATAGAGTGGGACTATTACTCCCCTTGATCTAGACACTATACTTCTATTGATGCAGCCTAAAATCGCATTGGCCTTGTTAGCTGCCACATCACACTGTTGACTCATGTTTAACTTGTGGTCTACTTGGACTCCTAGATCCCTTTCACATGTAGCCTCCTTAAGCCAGGTGTCGCCCATCCTATATCTATGCACTTAATTTTTTCTACCTAAGTGCAGTATTATCTCACATTTCTCCCTGTTGAAATAATACAGTTTGGCACCACTTTAAGCGCTCTACTGCCCATCCTAAATGGAATCCTGGAATTTGTAGCTTGTCACAAAGTCTGTAGCCTTCTCTGCCAAAGAGTGCTGGTGCTTCACAAAACCACTAATTCTAAGAGTCTGCAGGATGGAGCAGGAATAATCCAGTTTGACACCACTTTAACTGACCTGGCTCAATGCTATGGGATTATAAGAACTGTAGATTTGTGAGGCATTGAGCCTTCTCTGTCAGAGATAGTTCTGGTGCCACAGCAAATGACAATTCCCAGAATTCCATAGCACTGAACCATGGCAGTCAAAAGCGGTGTCAAACTGGATTATTTCTGCAGTGTGGATGCAGCCGTGGCAGTTAAAGTGGTGCCAACTTGCATTATTTCTACGGTGTAGATGTGCCCTAAATCTGTGCATGCTAAAGCGTGTTATGTTCTCTGGGTTTATATTTATATGGATGAGGAGCATTTTGTTAATTGCTATCAAGTTGGTTTCGATTTAAGGACAAGTCTCTGGGAGACCTCCAAGTCACTCTATCATCAGCAGCACCTTGTGTAGGTCCTGAAAATTTAGGACTGTGCCTTCCTTGATTGAGTCTATACACCTGGTCTGCTTCTTTTCTTTAAAAAAAGAAAAGAAAAGAAATGTTCCAATATTAAAATAGTTTTTATTGAGTAGTTAAGAAAACACATAAACACAAACAATACATATATAAAAAAGACAAAAACAAAAACAAAAAAAGGAAAAGAAAGAAAAACATACCTTCTTTTGCTCTTCCCTCCCCCAGTTGAGAAGAAAAGGAAAAGGAAAAGGAAAAAAAAGAAAGGAAAAGTAAAGGAAAACATACACAGAGAGAGAGAGGGAGAGGGAGAAAAGAAAAGAAACGAAAGACAAGTAGAGACAACTTCCTGCATATTCCTTAGCTGTATTCTTACTTAGCAACCCTGGTCTGCCTCTTTTCCTACTGTCTTCCGCTTTGTCAAGTATTATACAATTTTCTAATGAGTCGCATCATCTCATAATCTCCACAGAATTGAAGTGTTCATCTTTAATCAGAGTAAATTCTGCTTCTGCCATCACTATGACTCCAAATGTAAAGGGGACCTTGTTATCCACTGGAGTTTGGTTCCATGACCCTCCACAGATAACAAAATCTGTGGATGCTCCAGTCCCATTAAATACAACGGCACAGCAAAATGGTGTCCCTTATAATGGAAAAATTAAGGTTCGCTATTTGGATTTATTTTTTTTTAATACTGTATTTTCAAGCTGTGGATTCTTGAATCCATGGATAAAAAAATCCATGGATAAGGAGGCTCAACTATAAGACCTAAATACCCCAAAGGCTCCAGATCCCATCTGATCTTAAAAGCTAAGCAGGGTCAGCCTTGCTCAGTACTTGGATGGGAGACTGCCAATGAATACAAGGTGTGCTGTAAGCTATGGAGATTATCAGATGACAAAAAGGACATCCTTGTCCCGTCCTTTTTCTGTCCTTATGGCATGGCTGCCAAAAGGTTCTCATATGACGTTGCGCTTATCCTGTCAGTGAAGTGGAATTGTCCCATCATTTTGTATTAATGGAGTTTGCATTAATACAGAATGACAGGACAATTCCATTTCAGTGACAGGATAATGACAGGATAAGCATGGCATGTATGAGATGGTATAATAGCTAGCAGGAAAAGGTATAATCACTAGCATTGTGCATGAACAGGATCCTGACCCTTGTCTGCAAAATTACAGTATTTAACACACACAAACAGATAAATGTCCCCATGATCCATGACAGCCACCATTAGGGGGCAGGCCATGCCAAGTCTCAAAAAATCAGCCAGGCAGAATCTTAACAAACGTGTGGAATGGATATGATTACCAACCATTCCAATTTGTTCTCTGTATTATCCACCAGGAATACTTTGGTGACCCTAAGATGCACACCCTATAAACAAGAAAGTTTCTAGATGTAACTAAAACAAATTGCTAACTACAGCTTAGATACACACATGGAAGGTGACATTTGTTACTTGGTTATCTGAGGCCTCATTTAAACCGATAGTAGATTAAGTGGTAAAATTGAAGCTGAAAGATACCACTTCATATTGGTGATGAAAGACTACATATTTTTATATATGCAAAACTAAAATGTATGTATTTTGATGATCTAATTATGGAGATGCATGTAGAAGAAAAAAGAGAGAGTGTGTGTGACATGAATTATACTAATGTTGGAGTTCTATTTATGTGTATCTATAATATTTGCAGAAGAATTTATCTTCTAGCAACCACCTCATGTATCTAAAGCAGAATGCTGACTACAGATCTTATACTATAATAAGATATTTTCCAAATATGTGAGCAACGTTACATAATAGTTAGAGCATAAGTCTAAGACAGCTGAGACATATGTTTATAACCCCCCCCCCAATAATGAAGGCTCTGGGAGACCATTGACTCTCAGAATAACTGACTCTCTTTCTATGTGTGATCCTACTGATCACCTTAAGTCCAATATTGTCCAATTTGCCCAGAGCTGCCTGAAAGTCCTGCAATCATTTTACATAATTTTGCAACAGTCTCAAAAGCATGTAGATTACTTACCAAGCATGGGGCCCTACTGATCACTCGAAATACAATATTGTCTGATTCACTTCAAATTTACTGGTTTTGTAATTAAATGAACACCATAAAGTCAAAAGAACTGGACAATGCTGGATTTGGGATAATCAGAAGGGTCCAGCACCACTACAGAGAACGCTTAATATGTTGCTCCTTCTGAATAATACACATCTGTTTTTAGATTTATTTTTTATATATATATTTGACTTTGGCTTATTATTTCTTCTATACAATATTCAAGAGATCCTTTTATGGATAATGTAACATCTACACATGAATGGGAGAGACATTTCAGCTCTATCTTTTACTATGAAGCAGTGGGATCTTTACTAGTATCAGACTTGACCTTACCAGATTGGTTTCCTGTGACAAGATTATATCATTATTAAAAAGACATAAAAGGGGGAAAGGACCTGGTATGAGCGAAAACCCACTTGATGTTTTCATAGAGCAAGCTGATCGGTGCATACCAGCGTTAGTCACCTTGTGTATGCTTAGTGAAAGAAATGGAAAGATCCCCAATGATTGGTCAATGACAATATTGGTTCATATACACAAGAAAGGTTCAAGATCTGATCCTAAGAACTATTGGCCAATTAGCCTTTCAGGTGTGGACAGTAAACTAAGTGCAAAACATCTTTTGGATAAACTTGAAATCTGGGTGACCTCAGAAAACCTTTTGGCAAAGGAGCAGGCTAGCTTCTGTCATGGCAAACCAACAGTTTCCCATTGTTTTCTTTTAAATAGTTTACTGAAGAAATATACACTTCCACATTCCCTCTCTCTTTTTGAAGTCTTTGCATAGACTTCAAGGGCAGCCTTTAACTCTATATCATGACCACATTTGTGACATAAGCTGACCCTTTTGAATATGACTACAGGTTAATAAAGAGAATTTGAGGTTTCCATACCATAATTCCAGTTTCCATGTTAGAATAACAGATAAGGGCCGTCTCTCAGAAGTCATCCCTGTTAATGAGGTGTTCATCAAGGGTGTCTGTTAGCCATTCTTTTATTTAATTTATATATTAATGACATAATTTCTGCTCTGTGAGGTGCAAAGTTTTCCCCCCACCTCACCTGAAAAATACAAATAATTTAATCTTATTGTATGTTTACAATGCCATCCTTTTTTCTTATATTCAGTTAGGCTTGCATAGACTTCTGAGAATTTTGAAATGATAGTGTGAAAAATAATTTTTAGATGTTAATTATTCAAAAACTAAAATCATGGTGTTTGGAAAAAGAAGACAGAAACATTGATGGCAACTTAGGGCCTGAGCAGACGGGGAGGGTAATTAGTCCCTGGGTCAGTGCAGAGATGGCTGGATGTTTACATACCTGTCCCTGCACTGACCCAGGACCAATGGCCATTCCTTACCTTTCCAGCAGGTGATCCATCTGAGAAGTCTACATCTGATGTAGAAATGGGGTGCCCGGCTACACCCATGTGGTAAGCCACCCCATTTCCACATCAGGTGAGGCAACTGAAGGGTTCTCAGATGGATCACCCACCAGAAAGGTAAGGAGCATGAGGGAGGGGTGGCTGTCTGAACAGCCCAGTTTTGCTGTAGAGTTTCTTAAAAACTCTGCAAAAAAACAGGGCTATTTTACCCCAGGGTAAAGAACAGATCCTCTGGATCTGGATCTGCATAGGCAGAATATGGCCCGATCCTGCCATGGGGGTTTTGGCCAGTGTCATCTAAACTAAACAACATGAGGCTGGGGGAAAGCCGAGCAATTTGGCCAGTGTGGACAGCCCCCTAATAACCAACAAGTGGAGCAAGTTAGTTACTATAAATATCTAGGGTAATTTTTAAAGACTTTGGGTGCTGGTCCACAAACTGGAAATCATGTAGCATCAGCAGTTTCTGGTGGTAGGTATGTGGCGCCCCTCCTTGAGTTCTGTAAGAGTAAGCTTTTGCCCCAGATGCTGTAACAAGTTACAGTGTGAGTCCACACAGATATGGCAATATTGGATTCAATACAACATACATTTCTAACAAGAGCTCTGAGAGTGTCTAGTTCTTCCTCCCAAGGCAGCCATATCGACGGCGTCTGCATGCTGCTCAGTTAAAAATGTGGCTCAGAAAGCAGCCATTCAGTATTGGCTCAAGATAATTTTTCAGCTGGTTTTCTCTTTAGCTTTAAAGGCATATGAAGAAATGGGCACAGAATCATCAGCTACAAAATTTTGTCACCTTGTATCTCATTTGGGATTCTCAGTGAGCTCTTTGGTTGCAAAAGTTTATGGTGCCCGACTCAAAGTTGCAAGGTGTTTAGCTGATACAGATATCCAGAAAAATATTGCACTACTAGTGTTTTAACTGTTGCTCTATTATATAAGAACTTTACCATTTATCCTGGAAAACTTCCCCCTTAGTTAGCCTTTACTTGCTCATCTGACCTTAAGATCCTTTTAACTAAATGCAGACTGAATACTTTGCATCTTATGAAAGTCAAAGGGTGATATGATAGCATGCCTAACACAGATAGACAGTGTCTATATAGATGTAGAAAGATGGAAGATTTATGTCATTTTTTTCCTGGAATCTTCTTTGTATTTAGATATAAGATCTCAGTATCTTGACCCTCTTATTCTTCATATTAGCAATGCTATCCCCTCAAAAAAAAAACGGACATTTTTATTAGCAGGAACTATTACTATTATGTGTCATATTGAAAAGCCAAGAACAGTATGTCAAGTTAACCCTAATAATGACTTTTAGCCTGCCTAACTTGAACCTGAGCTTGAAGCTGATTCATTCCAAACCTACTGATTTTGTGATTAAGTAGACATCATAACATCAAAAGATATGGAGTGAATTGGACTATCCTGGATTTGGGATAATAAGTAGGGGTCCAGCAGCACCACTGAAAAAGCTTGAGACGTTGCTCCTTTTGAATAACACACAACTATTTTTAGATGTGTTCTTTCATATAGTCTGAATGCTTTCTTTGGTAGTCATTTCATATCACAGGTATTGAAAAGTGTTGGAATCAACTGGAATTGCATATGTAAATGCTCGAAGTTAACAATTTTTACAACAAGTGAAACATAATTGTATCTGTAAATTGATAAATATAACAATTTACACACAGATATACAGAATCATAGATGTGTGCATCAGACATGAATGAATGAATGAATGAATGAAATATTTATTTATATCCCGCTTCTTCCGTTTTGGGGATCGAGGTGGGTAACAACATTATATAGTACATAAAAATCAAACATTAAAACCCACAAAAGCCCTGTCTAACCCTCCCACCCAAATTTAAAATTACATAGTAGGACACAGTTAAAATATATAACAACACATCACAATACATATGTACACTAGAAAGTTAGAAAGGTGGGGAGTCTTGTCAACAGCTCAGCTTGTCATCACTAGGACATGCAATGATTTTAGAAGTACAATACATGAGGAGTGGATTAGGGAATATGGTTAGTGGTGTAAGCTTTCTGTTTTCATTGGGGGAGGGATAGAAGAGGCTAGGCCAAACTACATATCCAAACAACATATTTCTGTGTTTCCCATTGTATCCTGTCTTTGAAACTGGCTTTCATCATGTTCACATTATCAGCAGATATACATACATTAATACAGGAATACTGCCTAACAGGTGGATAGACTCAATCAAGGAAGCCATGGCCCTGAGTCTGCAAAATCTGGCTAGGAATGTTGGTGACGGGGTGACTTGGAGGTATCTTATTCACAGGGTTACCATTAGTCGAAGTCGACTTGACACCAGTTTACAATAACAAACAAATTGGACAGTGTGGAGTCGAAGGCTTTCATGGCCGGCATCCATAGTTTTTTGTGGGTTTTTTGGCTATGTGGCCATGTTCTAGAAGAGTTTATTCCTGACGTTTCGCCAGCATCTGTGGCTGGCATCTTCAGAGAATGCTTGCCTGGAAAGGAGTTGGGTATATGTATACTGTATGTATACATACATTAATATTCCTGTATTAATGTATGTATACATATACCCAACTCCTTTCCAGGCAAGCATTCTCTGAAGATGCCAAATACAGATGCTGGCAAAACATCAGGAATCAACTCTGTTAGAACATGACCACATAGCCTGAAAAACCCACAAAAAATTGGGCAGTGTCTATGCAAGATTTTTAATTGACACAAATTTGATACTAAGAAAGGTATCACAGTAAAGAGACCCAGATGTAGTGCAGTAGTTTGAGTGTTGGACTAGGACTCTAGGACAGTGATGGTGAACCTTTTAGAGGCCAAGTGCCCAAACTGTAACCCAAAACCCACGTATTTATTGCAAAGTGCCATGTCCCTCTGGCTTTCTAGTAACAAACTCTGGCAAACTGTGTGCTGGGGCAACGGTACATGTGTCCACAGAGAGGGCTCTGAGTGCCACCCCTATAGGTTCGTCATCACTGCTCTAGGAGACCAGAGTTCAAATCCCCATTTGGTCATGGAATCCCACTGTGTGATTATGAACCTTTGGTGCAGATCTGGAACAAATCAGACAAGACTGGATAAAACTAAGTTGAGAAATCCATTATTCAGTTTTGGGGGGTCTGGAAAACAATTGCAAAACTTTGGCACAGATTTTGAGGAAATCCCAAAATTCAGGTTCTGGAATTAACAAAGCTAGTTCTAGGTTATGTTATGCTTTTGGGTTGTTTACAGATTACCTTTCAGAGGTCCTTTACAGCCCAGGATCTCTGGTGCAGTGATTCAGTATCTTGTTCAACTTTGTAACTCCTGACTAGATTTTCAGCCAGCAGAGCTTTTTCTCTGAATGTTTAGAAACAAACCTCTCAAAGACCTGACAATAAACAGAAAATGACAGATAACGGACAGAAACATTCTGTTGATGTGTTTTAATGGGAGCAGGAATGAAATGAGAAGGGATAGGTGACAGGTAGAGATAACTCATCCTTTCTTTGCCCTGCCAGGCTGTTCTGGAAGAGAGCTTACCTTTCTCTTCATCCTCCCTAAGGGATGTGATAACTCAGAGGACTGAGAACAATAAAGTAATTTTCAACCAGTCTGCGCTGTAACTGGATCTCAAAAGGAGGAAGAGAGCTAACTCTGTGGAGAACCATACAAGATTATGGACTCCCTTATATATCTGATAAGAAACAGATATCTGTTGCAGTGTTGACATATAAACCATCTTATGCCTGGACTGTATATATGTGTAAATCAACATTATGGTACAGTATACAAATTCTCCAATGACCTGCTCTTGGGGGGGAAAACCTTGAGTTCTGAGTAAATGTTTGGGACACTTTCCAGTGCTCAGAGGTGGAGTGGCTGCATGTAACAACTAGCTCAGGGTGGGATATATGCAGCTCACAGGCCCTAGGCAGCCTGCCAAGGCCTCCATACTGGACTCAGGATTCTCCAATCCCTTCCCACCCCTGGCTTCCCATGACGGATAAAATTAGCCAGAAAAAGGTCAATTATGTCTTCAGGGGAAATTGAACCCCCCCCAAAAAAAAAATCCTTCAGAGAAGTAGGCCTCTAGAAATTTTCAACTCAGGGGGGAGGGAACAAGACAAATGTGGACCACCAAGGTGAGTGTGTGTGTGTGTGTGTGTTTCAACAGAGGTTGGAAACAGAGACAACAGGGTTGGCGTAGTACTGGAAGGCAACAGCAAACCTCCTCTAAGCAAACCTAGCCAAGAAAAGCCCATGATAAAGCCATAGGGTCACTATAAGTTGGAAATGACTTGAAGGTACACAGCAACAATAGTAGTACTGGACCCTCAACAGCTGGCTGCCAGGCTATGAACTACATAGAGCTTCCTGAGGTTGTATGTTAAAACTGTCAAGAGTCCCTTCCTATACATGAAAGTTCTATATCTAAAATGGTCCAGAGTCTGTAACATGTGGCAACACCCCCCTGAGGACAACTTGGGGGAAAATATATTTTTAACACAGGTGTTGCAGCAGGTTGAGTTCAGCTTCTAAGGTCTTCTGAGTCCAATGTAGCCTTTAGTGTCTGACAGTTGCCCACCCCTAAAGAGACCAAAGCTCTGGCTCAGTGTAAGGCAGTCACATGTATTAATGTGGTACAATGCCTCAAACCTCACCACTATGTCTAGACCAAAAGAGCCAAATTTCATATGCTTCCACAGTGCAATGGTAAGTCATATTCTAGTACAGGCGTACCTCAGTTTTCCCCCAGAGTTGAAAATATACTACACTGTACAGGCATACTTCAGTTGTGATAATTAGCTTTGTTAGTTTGCACTGCCCCTTTACCTGTTCCCATTAATTTTTCATCTTCTGCATACCTTGATATTCCCGCATCATTACATTCCCCTTGTTTCTCAGCAGCCTCGTTTTGTTTACATAACCATCATCATAACTCCCAGCAACCACTGTATTGCCTGTGCCTATGTCTTGCAGAAAATTCTGGCATGTAGCAACTTATCATGACCTGTGAGATTTTCTCATGCACATTTTATGTGGCATTACTACACCCCAGCTAGCACAACCAAGATAGGACAACTTAATAATTAAGGGTTTTTTTTATTGTTTTCTTTTTGCTGTATCTGGACTGGTGAAGCAATTAATTTCAGATAGGATTCCTGGCAGGTAGCAATGTAGTGAAACTAATGAGGAATGAATCCATGAACAGTAACTAGTGCTGGAACATCTTAATAAGCTAGCAGCACTTTTTGAAAGCCAAGTATCATAGTTTGCTATCCCGGGCATGGAAACTGCATACACTCTATTAATTTGTAATTTGTAATTAAAAACTAGCTTCTAAAGAAACAGGATCATGACAAATCCTCCCCAACGTCAGTACCAACCTTAACTAGAGTAAGATGCATCTACATGATTTGCTATGCCTAAAAAAAAGAGCCAGCATGATGTAGTGGTTTGAGCACTGGACCAAATCCCTGCTCTGTCATGGAAACCCACTGGGCAAGAGAGTGTCTTGGGCAAGACACTCTCTATGAGCCTATGTTTGCAAAGGCAAACCACCTCTGAAAAAATCTTGCCAAGAAGCCCCCATGATAGGTTTGCCTTAGGGTCGCCATAAGTCAGAAATGACATGAAGGCACACAACAAAAGCAGCAACAACATGTCTAAAGGAAATAGCAACTTCATATAAAAGTAGCAAATCCTGATAAGGAAAAAACAAAACAAATTAAGGTTATACGTAATTCATTGTTACATCTGAACTGAAAAATTAAAAACCAGATATGTCATTTTAGTTTTGGGACTCAACAGTTTTGCTGGACAGGGGGCTGGTTTGGATGAGCTGTGTGCTTTGGATGGTTATATGTATTATTTAATTGGTTAAGAACACTATTAACATTTATCTTCTTTCTCCCCAGTTTCCACAACTGCTTCTACATGCCAAACATGTTAGAGCAAGAAAAACGAGCAAAATACATCTTTGTCAGCACGTTTTTTAAAAAAAGAAAGTGAAAGAAAATGCTTTGAGCATACACAGTGTTTTAAACTCACTCAAATCAGAGTGCCACTATGATTACAGAAATAAACGAATAGTTTGCTTCCACTGCCCTGATGCATATATATTTATACTTGAGAATAAGCACTGTTTTGTTGTGGGAAAGGATGTTTTCTTTTCAGTAAACATGTAGATAGAGCATCTGTAACTATGTACATCCTTGGTCAGCTCTTCCTTGTTCTTTTTAAAATTAAGAAGAAAGATACAAAACCAAACTGGACTTTATCACATGGGGACAATTGGTAGTATAAACAGGGATTATCCCATGAAAATCGCAGATTCACAATTAAGATTTTCACACAGTGTTGCAATTAAACAGCCATTATCCTGGAAATATCGCACAATTGAGAGTTCCTGCATTGCAGGGGGTTGGACTGGATGGCCCTTGTGGTCTCTTCCAACTCTATGATTCTATTATTCTAATTGTGGTAAAGCTTTTCACACAACATCACTTTGAAAAGCAATTAAAGTGCCATTTACTCACAAATAACCAGGCAATAAACAGCAACAAATAATCCACGGGAAAATCCCCAAAATGCTTTCTTGCTGTTTATTGCCTGGTTATTCCTGGAATAATGGCTCTTTTATCATGCTGTGTCTGAAAATCTCAGTTGCGATTCAATAGTAATTATGCAATTTTCATGGGATAAACCCCGTTTAAACTTCCAATTTTCCTCCATGTGATAAAGTCCACTAGTGATAGCAATGGATGACTTGGCATTCTATGCCAGCCCAGATACTGATCTGAGCCTATTTGCTGCTGCCATCATCAGATGACACTCAGACGTCATTTCTACCTGCCTCTAAGCTGTGACACGCTGGATTTTATTCCTGGGCTTCACTCCTGATGTACCACTGTGAGAGGTGATATTCTAGAAGATCCTATAACATTTAAATGGCTGACTATCCATACATTCAGAAACAGAACATCTTATTCAGCATTTTTGTGTCTGAACTGTAGAAATAATTAATGCCCAAAGATCTTAACAAGAACTGTAACTTGAAAACCATGATTGCTACACCTGGACTGAAAATGCACATAGTGTCTCAAGGAGAAAATGCTGACATGTAGCATTTTTTCAGAAACCATAAAATTCATGAGTGTTCCACATTTAGAGTTTTTACCTCTGGTATGAGTAATGAGCTAGGATATATGATACACTACTAGCACGTTAGGTTTCTGAAAGTCTAGTCATCATGTACATGGTGTTACTCATAGACTTGCACTGTCTTGATTTCTTTAAATTAGACAATCACTAAAGTTTTGTTCTCAGAGTAGCTTGACAGAAGTCAAGGACTTGACAAAATAATATTCAAGTTTCTTAATACATTTGGATGGTTTTCTTGGTGGTCTGGAATATAGCCTTCAGAAGACAATGCACCTCATGGTTAGAAAGAAGAGTCGGAGAATCATAGGAAAGCAGCTTTGTAGTATAATTTTGGAGAATCATAGGAAAGCAGCTTTGTAGTATAATTTTGGAGACACAGGGATAAACAGCTTTGAATTAGATGAAGTCAGACGATCGCTGAGATACATTTGTTCTCTCTGGTGCTGCCTTCTGGAGGGGTGTCTATTTAATTTAATATTTTAATGTTTTTTACTGGTTTTAACTATGCTGTTTTTGACTTACATTTTAATGTTGGTTATGTTCAATTATTTTTAACAAAATTTTTAAAATATTGTAATCAATCTTTTAGTTCTGTCTTTTTAAACTGTTGTAACCCGCCTTGAATCCCATTGTGGGAGAAAAGCAGGATATAAATCCTTGAAATAAAAATAAATAAATAATTTCTCAGACTCATCCCAAGAAAAAATAAATGTTGTAGAACTTCTAATAGAACTTCTCACCACGTAGGAAAGTAGGAACATATTACTGTGTTTTTTTACTTGGAGGCCACAGCTGTAGATACAGAGAGTAGATCAGGTAGGAGACTTACAGAAATGTCAGGAAATCCATGAGATATGCCAATGTACTTGTCTAAATTGGAAACTGAAAATAAACTGGTGTAAATATTTTTATATGTAAATATGCATCTATTATTATTATTATTATTATTATTAAATGATACACAAAATGATAGTATGCAAGGCATGTAAAAAAGTGAATTTAATGCTATTGGTTAATATAGGTGCTTGGGGCCATAGATGTTGTTAGGCACAATTTCTCAGGGGCATGGTTTTGATTTGGCCTGAAGCTTTTTTTCATTCAAAATGGTAACTTTCAATTCCAAGGTGAGTAACTGGATCATTGGTAGCATGATAGCTGAGCAATTTATGGCAATACAATGGGAACTTGGTATCCACTGTGGTTTGGTTCCAGGACCACCTTCACATGGATACCAAAATCAATGGATGCTCACATCCTATTAAATACAATAGTGTAGGGAGCTACTGTGGCATAGTAATCTGAGTGTTAGACTGACAAAGAGCAATAAATTCGAGCTAAAGTAACAGAGAACCTGCCTAAACATTAGGAAGAACTTCCTGACAATATGAGCTGTTTGACAGTGGAACTCTCCCTCAGTCTCCTTTGGAGGTCTTTAAACAGAGGCTGAATGGCCATTTGTCAGGATTGCTTTGATTGTGAGTTCCTGCATGGCAGACTGGGGTTGGACCTTTGAGGTCTCTTTCAGCTCTATGGTTCTATGATTTTGTGGTGCTTTGTCCTTCTTTGCGGTTAGGAATAATCTGGTTTGACACCACTTTAGCTGCCATGGCTCAAGGCTATGGAATTCTGGGCATGGTAGTTGGTTGTGGCACCAGAGAATTCCATAGCCTTGAGCCATGGCAGCAAGTGGTGTCAAACCGGATTATTTATCCAGTGTGGATGCAGCTTTGTTTGGTGAGAAAGCCAAGCTCGTCCTTCCAACTGCAGCTACCTCTGGGAATGAAACAAACAACTAGGAGCCAACTTCATGCAGTGGTGACGGAGTTGCTGAAGGCACAGTAAGGGAGTGGTTGGAGAACAGTTATGAACTCAATAATTCATAGTCAAAATAGACAGGAAACTGTAACTGGCATTTCAGAGATGCCAGACTACAATGTCCCATAACTTTGACTCAAAACTGTGGTTCAACCTGGACAAAAATGTTCTTATTGTGTGTCCATGTATTTGTTATGTGCCTGACTTCTAGGCGAATCTATCCTGGGGTTTTCTTGGCAAAATTTCTACTGAGGAGGCTTGCCAGGGCCTTCCCCTGTGGAGGCTGAGAGAGTGTGAATTGCCCAAGGTCACCCAGTGGGCTTTTTATGCTCAAGCAAGGATTTGAACCCTGGTCTCCAGAGTCTCAGAACCTCAGATTGTGGAAGCCCTCAGTCTGGCAGCTCTGGTCCAAAACACACCGCAGAAATGATCCAGTTTGAGACCGCTTTAACCAGCCTGGCTCAGTGCTAGGGAACTCTGAGGATTGTAGTTTGATGAGGCATGGAGCCTTCTCTGTCAGAGATAGCTCTGGGGCCACAATAAAACTACAATTCTTAGGATTCCCTAGCACTGAGCTAGGGCAGTTAAAGTGGTCTCAAAATGGATTATTTCTGCAGTGTGTTTCCTTTCAGTTTTCTGGAGTTTTAGGGAGAAAGACTGTCAGGCTTTCAAACCTCTTTTCCTGCCAAACTCCACATTTCTCCTTAGTCTCCAAAAGGCCTTGGCCTTTTGTTTTAAATGCCCATCTCTAATAGGAGAGCCTCCTTAACTCCCAAAGAAGTGCCTGCCTAATCCAGGGTCTTTGTCTTCCTTTTCTCCAGAGTTGGGACAAACAAAAGAGATATAGCTCTGTTGTGCCCTTAGCAAACTCTTCCTTCCTCCCTGGGGCTTCACATGTACAGGGGTGACCAGATGTCCTAACTGCATCCTAATCCTAAGGAGGACAAAGCACATTGGAATGGATGACGTTCAGGGGGGAATGGAGGACCTGAGCAAACAAAAGATAAGGAAACACTCATAGACATATAAAGACATGCTTCTAAGTCATGCTCAAAATGAAGGACATTGTGGAGTTCTTCCTGAGCAGAAGGTTGAAATTGAATGGAAGACATGTCCTGGCAAAGGAGGACACCTGAGCTAAAGACATTCCCTTCCACATAAATCCATGCTCCTTAGTCCTGCTCAAAATGAAAGGCATTCAAGAAAATGGAAGGACATGGCCAAGTAAAAGCTAAAACAACACTCATCTAAATATAAATCCATGCTCCTTAGTCCTGCTCAAAATGGAGGAAGTTTAGGAAACTAGTAGGGCGTGCCCCCAAAAAATCTAAAAACATTCCTATCAATATAAATCCATGCTGCTTAGGCTTGCTCAAAATGGAGGATATTTTGGAATGCCTCCTAGACAGAAGGTTGAAATGCAGGCCATATCCTGGAAAAAGCAGGATGCCTGGTCACCCTAAGCTAAAACCACTCCTATCAATATAAACCCATGCTACTTAGTCCTGCTCAAAATGGAGGGCATTTAGGGATTTCTCCTGGACAAAAAGCTGAAAGATAGGGCATGGCCTGGAAAAGAAGGACCTCTGCTCACCCTGAGCTAGAAACACTCCTAGAAATATAAACTCATGCTTCCTGGCCATACTCAATATGGGGGACATTTTACAATTCCTCCTGAACAGAAGGCTGAAATGTAAGACATGTCCTGGAAAAGGAGGACCTCTGGTCACCCTGAGCTAAAAACACTGATATGTCAATCCATGCTTCTTAGCCATGCTCAAACTCGAAGGCATTCAGGAAAATGGTAGGACATGCCCAAATAAGAGTTACAAACAGTCCTATCAATATAAATCCATGCCTTAGTCTTGCTCAAAATGGAGGACGTTGAAAGGGAAGGCATGTCCTGGAAAAGGAGGACCTCTGCTCATCCTGAGCTAGCAACACTCCTAGAAATATAAACACATGCTTCTTGGCCATGCTCAAAATGGGGGACATTTTACAATTCCTGTCCTGGAAAATACATGTCCTGGAAAAGGAGGACCTCTGCTCACCCTGAGCTAGAAACACTTATAAACCCATGCTCAAACTGGAGGGCATTCAGGAAAATGGTACAGCCTGCCCAAATAAAAGCTAAAAACTCACACTCCTATCAATCTAAATCCCATGCTCCTTAGTCCTGCTCAAAATGGAGGACGTTTAAGGGATTCCTCCTGGACAGAAGGCTGACAAGGGCAGGGCATCATGCCTTGGGAAAGGAGTCTCCTCCATGAGAAAAGTTCCTGGCAGAGAGGTTCCTTCTGGGCTGGCTCTGAAAGGGAGCAGCAGCAGGAGGAGGAGGAGGAGGGGAGGCAGGGAAGGAGGCAGGCTCCTGCTTGGGACTCCCTGGTCCCTCCTCCTCCCAGCCTTTCCCCTCCGCCTCCCTTGGCAGCGACCTCGGCTCCCACCCCAACTTTGTCCTGCTTCCAGCGCGCAATCCCTGCTCTTCCCTTCTTAAAAGAGGCAGAGCCTCCTCTAGAAAGCCAGAGGAAGAAGAAGGTGGAGGAGAAAGGAGGAACAGGAGCCCCTGATCTGCACCCCAAGATGGAAGTTGGGGTCTCCTCAAGTTGGGGTAGGTGCTCCCCCAAACATTGCCCTGCTAGAAAGACAGCCCCCCCTGGCCTCCCTGGGACTAGGCTGGGGTTGAGTTGAGGGCTCTTGGGACTTTTGGAGGGGCACCCCAAGGCTTCCAGGGATGCCCCCCTAGGAGCTAGTGCTGCTTGGGGACAGCTGGGTTGCCCAGGGAGAAAGGATGACAGCCACTCAGGAATGGAAACAACATCCTAGCCCCCAGAAGCTGCTTTTAACTTCTATGGAAGGGTGGGGAGGAGTGCGGGGGGGATTGGGAAGGCAGTCTGTTTATTTCTGGGTTCAGCTGCCCAAGATGACCATGGCCCGGAATTTCACCTCAGGACCTTGGCCTCCTCGCCAAATAAGGCTGTGTCCACACTGTAGAAATAATCTGGGTTGACACCGCTTTAACTGCCATTGCTGAAGGGATCCCGGGACGGTAGACTGTCTGGCTGGATTTGTCAAGTTTGTTGAGATGGGCAAACAAGCCGGCCGTTCCCCTCAGGAAAGTAAAGGAGAAGTTTAAAAGTGTGCCACCCTTAAGAGAAAGGGCATACGTCCCTTGAGTCGCTTGCCTTGTGTGGTGTTTGTACTGTACGTATTGCATTGTATGGTGGCATGCGCCTGAACTGACAAATTAATAGGAATTCCTTGTTGCAGAAGAAGGGAGAGGAGGGAGAGATACAAAGACTTGTTCAATTTCCTTTTGCAGTCATTGGCATAAGCAGGCCACAATCTTCCTTTGCTTTTCGGGCCTGAAGGTTGTGGGATTGTGGGTTGTCTGGCTGAGCTTGTCAACAGATGTTTGTAAAGGTGGGCGAGCAACCTGCCATTCCCCTCGTGAAAGTTAAGGAGAAGTTTAAAAGTGTGCCACCCTTATGGGATAGAGCATATGTCCCTTGAGTCCCTTGCCATGTGTGGTTTGAGTTGTACGTATTGCATTGTATGGTTGCATGTGACTGAATTGACAAAGTAATAGGAATTCCTTGTTGCAGAAGAGGGGAGACAGGGGAGAGATGTAAAGCCTCTTGTCAGAGACCAACTGAATTTCCTTTTGGAGTTAATGGCATAAGCAGGCCATAGTCTT
The DNA here is from genome assembly GCF_019175285.1 of Sceloporus undulatus. Taxonomy (NCBI): domain Eukaryota; kingdom Metazoa; phylum Chordata; class Lepidosauria; order Squamata; family Phrynosomatidae; genus Sceloporus; species Sceloporus undulatus. The sequence continues at coordinate 218,050,136 of NC_056524.1, forward strand.
CTCTTACTATTCAGGCCTTAGGTTCTACAGTGAGGCTGCATCCACACTGCAGAAATAATCTGGTTTGACACTGCTTTAACTGCCACGGCTGAAGGCTGTGGGATCCTGAGAATGGTAGTTTGTCTGGTTGAGGTTGTCAACAGAAGCTTGTAGAGGTGGGCGAACAACCTGCCATTTTCCTCATGATAGTTAAGGAGAAGTTTAAAAGTGTGTTGCCCTCAAGAGACAGGACACGTACATCACTTGAGTTGTATTGTATTTATTGTATTGTATGGCTGCATGTGACTGAATTGATGAATTAATTGGAATTCCTTGTTGCAGAAGCAGAGAGAGAAGGGGAGAGATGCAAAGCTGCTTGTCAGAGACTGGTTGAATTTCCTTTTGGAGTCACTGGCATAAGCAGGCCACAGTCTTCTCTTGTTTTTCAGGCCTTGGTGCTACTAAAGTTAAGACAGAGAAAGTTCTATTGTACAGGACACAAGAGGCCAGGAGGGAGAGGCCAGAGGAGTTTGCAGAGGTTATTAATGTGCCCACTCCTTGCGGCACCAAGAAGCAATTGTGTACCAGTTACAGTATCTGAAAAATCATTAATTTCACTTGTTTGCCCTTTCTCACCAAGTCGCCCAGAGGTGAGGATTAAGCCTCTGGTACTACATAGAAAGTGCAAACAGCCAAATCTGTTCACCCACTTCTTCCCTCTCTTTAGGCAGAGCTGCACAGGAAGTCAGTAATGGAAGAAGATACCCCATCCTCTTACTTTTTCATCTGTGCACATGCTTGCTCTCTGATGGTGTGGTGGTACACACTGGGCCTTCAAAAATCCACATCCTCCCCCCCCCCAGTGAGAAAAAGGGTCTGAGAGCAAGTACAGTGGTCCCTCCACATTTGCTGGGGTTAGGGGTGATGAAGGACCCTCATGAATGTGGAAAAACCACAAATAAAAAATCCCACTATTATTTTTACCTGAGAGAACACATCTCTAGGAATCTCCAGGTCTTCCAGTGCAACTCTGATGTTTATCACACTATGCTCTTAAAGAGCTACTATTCCAGTGTGACTCCTCTAGCAGCCTCCTGTTGCATGCTGGGATTGGCAGTTTTAAGGAGCTGAACTTCTCTGCCTGAGAATTCTAAATACTCCTCCTTAAAACTGCCAATCCCAGCATGCAACAGGAGGCAGCTAGAGGAGTCACACTGGAATAGTACCTCTTTAAGAGCTTGTCTGATAAACACCTCTGTCATCAACATCTGCCGGAAATTGATCACAGAATCATGCTGGAGGACCTACAGATGTCTGGAGAAGTGTTTTCTCTAGGAACTTCTAGGTTCTTCAGCAGAACTCTATGATCAACATCTGACAGAGTTGTGCTGAAGGATCTAGATAGAGAGAAGATATTAATCAAAACCACAAATAATCAAAGCTGCAAAAGTCATAGCCTCAAATGTGGAAGGCCAACTGTAATTCTCTTGGGAGAAGGAGAAGTTACCCTGTGCTTCTTTTTATTTCTAGCCAGGATTGGGAATCTAGCAAGGATGGTGGCAAATGCCCCTGATAACTGATCTGCCATCTCTTTCTGGGAGGGCACATGTCCTCATGCATCTTCTCTTTTGGGACAGTTCTATCTGCTCTCCTACCCTCTCCATGAATTGTGCAGACTCAACAATAACATTTAAAGGGATCAAGAATGCATGCTCTCTCAAAGATCAGCATGATGGAGTGGGAATAATGTAGCTGGGACCAGTCTCCAACTCTGCAAAATGTGCAGGCAAATAAGCAAAAGGGGTGGCCTACATCTTCAGTTGGCCAAACCTTTTATGCTTCATCCTCCAGAGACAGAGGGGAGAGAAAGCAGATGGAATGTTTCATCTGGACCCAAGCATCATGGACAGTCTTACTTGCTATGGTGCCCACTGGGAGGGAGGGTAAGCTGCCTGCTCCTTCCTCTCTCTCTTTTGCTCACTCTCTCTCAGTGGGCACCATGCCACATAGGACTGCCCATGCGGTTAGTGTCTAGAATAAAAGAGCCATTGTGGCATAGGGGTTTGAGTGTTGGACAGTGGCTCTGGAAATCAGGGTTTGAATCCTGCTCAGCCAATGAAACCCACCAGTTAACCTTGGGCAAGTCACATGCTCTCAGCCTCAGAGGATGGCAATCACAAACAACCTCTGAAGAAACTTGCTAAGAAATCCCTGTGATAAGGTTGCCTTAGCGTCGCCATAAGACAAAAACAACTTGAAACGACAATTATCTGCCTTCTCTGAACAGAAGTGCCTTTTGCTTTCTCTTGCTTATGTGCTTCTCCCTTTACCTCTCCAACATTATTCTGGAGGACTTGCAAGGGTGTGTATGCACCCCTCCCACTGTATTTTCAGTCTAATGCAGATCAAGGAAGCAGAGAGAAAGGCACTTCATTGACTCTGTGTCATCAGAGTTGCTTATTGTAGAGTTGTAGGTTAAGAACACTTTTCAGACAATATGCTCAACATAAAGTTTAATTGGACATTTGTTCAGCAGGAATGGACCTGACAGTGAGAGGGAGACAGAGGAAAACCATATGTGTATGTCTGACAGAAAATACAAGAAAAGAAGAGAAAAAAGAAAAGTGAAAAAGACAGTTCCAGAGGGATAGTTTGTTAGATTAAAACACAGACAGATGGATTTGGATACAAGGATCAGGTTGTCCCTTGTCCACAGTCAAATTTAAAGGCAAGGGGGAAAGGTGTGATATAAATAAATAAATAAATAAAATAAACTCGTTCTTAGATTTTGTGAGGTGAGTCATGGCTGTTGAAGTGGTGTTGGGCTGCTTTAACCCAACGTTGATTATATCCTAGTTAACTTAAATGAGTTCAGATTTGCAGGGCCAGATGAACTACATCTCAGAGTATTGAAGGAACATGCTGACTTATTTTCAGAAAATTTCAATTGAACTTTGGAAGGAACGTCTTGACAGTGAGAGCAGTTTGGCAGTGGAACCAATTGCCTGGAGTGGTGGTGGGGTCTCCTCCTCTAGATGTTTTTAAAGAGATGCTGGACAGCTACCTGCTGGGTATGCTCTAGCTAGGTGCATGGTTGGCCCGATGGCGCATAGACCCTCTTTCAGCTCTATGACTCTATGGGGTGAAACAGACCGGCAGCTTCAGCCGGCTTTGGGCCACATGGGGATGTGGCCTTCAGATGACACACACCCCAATGCCACCCCCAAGCCAGCGTCATGCCACCCGCCCAGACAGCAGGCAGTGCTGCAATGCTCTGGTAACATGGCATTCATATCCCACACACCACAGGAGCGCAGAAAAGCCAACGTGGTAGAAAAGCTGCCCTTTTGTTACTTCTTTTTTGGCTGGGAAAACACTGGATCATGGTTGTGGTGTGTGGTTGCCGCAGCCCCATTCCAGCACTCAAAGGGGCATCATCAAGCTGCCCCTTTAGGGACGTCTTACCAGGCATATAATAGGTTTAGTTCTCAACCTGTACAGCAGAAATAAGGAAGTTCTACTTGCCCAGGTTCTTGGCTGGCAAAAAAGAAAAAAGAAAAAAAGAATTAACAACAAAAAGTTTGCAACTGCAAAGCATTATATTATTGAACTGGTAGATTTAATTTTTGTATTGTGAACTGGAATAATTTTTCAATGAAAGCCAGTATGCAAATATTTTGAATTAAATAAATAAATAAACAACTATGAATGCCTGGTAATTGTAAGAAAGTTGTAGCTGTTATTCCAGTGTGAGAGGCATTTAGCTGCTCACTGGGGAGATGCAGCAGCAATACTTTGTTTAGAGTGTTCCAGAGATGGGAAACATTAAGAGCTATGCACACTTCATTTTAAAAGCTCAAGTTCACAATCCAAATTTTCACCTTAAGATCTACAAAACAATCAACAGCAGCATTTCTTATGGTAATGGCTTTTGTGAAAACAATTTAAAAGTGAAAATGTCTTGTAGCTCATGACCTGCTGTCTACGTTGTCTACTGAGTCAATGATTATTATAGATAAATATAGTTCACTGTGATCTCAGATTTTATTTAATTTAATTTAATTTATTTTTTTGCTATTAATCAGTGTTACATTTTGTGTAATTTTTAACTTTGGAAGTAGATTGAATTTAATAAGAAATCCATGCTGTATAACTTGGATAACAGTAAAACGTGTGCAGTAAAACTGTATAGTTTGATGCAATTGAGAGATGGGTTAGGCTTTTTAGGACTACACTTTTGACAAATACATAATTTACTGTAGATGATTATTTAGTTAAATCAGTGAAGTCCTGTAGACTCTACATTGTTGAGGATGTTGGTGTTTCTCTTTCAGAAGTAATCCTATGAAAATGTTAAAATTACTATGACATTAAAATGTAAGCTGAGTTTTAGGAAAAACAAAATAGTATAACCACTGGTGTGCAAATATTCTGTGCTGGTGTATGATAGCTGTTTCACATTTTGACTGTCTTCTATGAATGCTTACATGGAACCGCTTTAATTAATCATTCAATATGCTGTTCACTAATATTAAGTACATTTCGTTGATATCTTTTATTTATTATATCTGTAGCCTCTCCCCTGTCATGGCTACTACTGCCTGTCTTTATCCCATAACCTGTTGCCAAATAACTATTTTTTTTATTAAATACAAAATATAAAATTAAAATAATGTTATAGAAAATAAATTGAAATGGAGAAAAGTCAGGATTGAAGCTGTTCTTTATTCTTGCTATTAATTCTTTATACTACACTTTAATCCCTCCCTCTTAATCTAATAAATTGTAATAGCCTAAATCCAATTGCTTGTCCAAACTAGAGTAGACCTACTGAATCAGTGGGTTTACACATGTGTTGCTTTGCCATTCAGCAGTTGATTGAATGTGTTTAGTCTAGTTGGGAGTAGCAACTGAATATAGGTCCACAGATGTCCATCCTCCCCCCCCCCCCCCCATTCAATTGTAACTGAAAGAAATACTTTCATGTTCAGAAGCACACTAAGTTTTTTGTGCTGAATTTAGCTGCTGTATCTGGAACTTGTGTTCCATGTATTGTAGAAATGGGAAGAAATAAAAAAATCAGTAAAAGTGACATCTAGGTTCATGTAAAGGAGGACCACCACCCCCCAAATAAAAAGCTGGAAAGAAAGGTATTTCAATCAAATAGAAAATCAGGGCCACAGCTAGAAAACAATCCTAGTCTTCATACAGCACAGCAGTTTTCAAAATGCTTATAGGATTCCTTGGAAGCTTACTGGGGGTTCCTTGGAAGATAAACAGTGGTTGAGAAGCTGCCTAAAAGACATTTTGACCTCTATTACCAGTGTTTATTTTACAGTGTATTGCTGCACAGTGGAAAACTTCTTCTTTTTTTCAAGGAAGAGACAATTCATATATCCTAAAAAGGATGTATGCATTCCTCCATATAGCCTTAGCACAGTATTATTGTTTTTATTGTTGTTTTTTTAAAATAATTTCTGGATTACCAATTGCATTGGGTAGCCATACTTTCATACTTTCAAGTTTCTTTACCACAAGTCAGCACTATGCAGTAAATAAGACAGTGTTGGTATCTCAACAAGAAAATAAATTTCTGCACTTCCATTGATATGGTTGCATTCCTATACAGGTACTTCAACAGCATTCCTACTTTCACTCCCTGCTTTTCCTTTTTGTGAAGAAATAAAAAGACACACTTGAGGTTACCTAAAGAAAGATAATAATATCATAAAAATAATAAAATAATAACAATAAAATGGTAATCCCTGCATATTACTGACCTGAGATCTTTGGGTATAGGACAGGATGTAAAAATTTTAATTAATAAATAAAGTAGTTTAATAATTACATTGAGGGTTGGGGGAAAAACAGACATACTCCAAAGTTCTTTTTAACTGCTGGCCTGAAAATCATAGACAGCCAATGTTACGTACAGAAAAAGTACACAGAACTCTTTGTAGGTTACTGAGCTGACTTGCAGAGAAGGGAAAGGTTTCTCCATATTCTCCTCTGCCAGTCTGCTTGGTTTCCATGATGGCTGTGGGTAAAGGAAAAACTCATCCCTCACTTTTGTCTCTTTCCTGCCAGCCTGTCTGGCAGAATACAGCTTGTAGAGAAAGAAAGAAAGAAAGAAAGAAAGAAAGAAAGAAAGAAAGAAAGAAAGAAAGACTAGCCTACTGAAATTCTAATATTCTGCATTTCTGTATTAGCTATGAGGGTGGGGCCTTTGGCCTTTTAGCAGGCTAATGAACTTGACTTATTTACAAGACTGATATAATCCAGTTGCTGCTAGGGCAATTGCTGTGCATTTACATTTACAATACAATACTGCTGAGTTCCTAATTTCTTACAGTCTCAAGAAAGTGATAGTTCAGAAACCCTTTGCAGATTAATTTGGTTAGACTGTGCCCAGTTTAAAAAAAAAACACCCTAAATTGTACCAAGGCATACTGGAACAATTAAGCAATGGGTTTGGATTGCTTAAGTGTACAGACCAGTTTACCTCCAAAGTGTGAGGAAAATATTCCAGACTTCTTCAGAAACCTTACAGAAAAACATTTTTAAATGGAGACAGAAAAGGTGTATATAAACGAATTCTCTGTCTAGCTAGACAGTTGTTGTTTTTTTTAGCAGTACTGGCATCAGGAGAGTGATGAAGGAAGACTGGAGAAACACAGACTTTTGATGCTGGGTGCAGCAGCATGTCTGCAGTAAACAATAAAATAAAGCTTGAGCTGATTCTACTGCTGCCCTATGTGCCTGCCTACAACAGGCAAGGCAAACAGCTGCTGTCTCCAAACTCCCTCACTGAATATGCATGAACAACAAAACACAGTGAAAGGGGGGACTTTATCACACTGCTTCTCTAATGAACTTACTACTCCCGAATTGAAGCCTAATTCAGGTTGTGTCCTCGTCCTATGGCATGGCTTTTGTCTCTCATTCCATCATGTGAGTACAACCCAGCTGCAGCCCATGTCCTTTAATGCGCTTCGGTAACAATGTTTTAAAGTCAGGAACTTTCCGACTTTGAAAAATGGCTGCTGAGGTGCATTAAAGGACATGGGCTGCAGCTGGGCTGTACTCACATGATAGAATGGGAGACAAAAGCCATGCCATAGGACGAGGATGCAACCTGAATTAGGCTTCAATTCGGGAGTGGTAAGTCGCATTATTAAGATGTGCGATAAGCCTCGGGGAGAGCAGAAAAGCCTGCCCCAATAGCTATCCCCAGCATGTTGAAAAAGGATAGATCTGTAAGTTAGGCTACCAGAATAGAAATCATAAGAAAATTAGAGGCTGGTAAAGGAAAAGGAAAATCATTCCTGGATGCATTTTGGAAGAAGCATTCAGATAGTCTCTAGTAGATTCAAAATGTATTTCTTTACTTATGCAATGAAGCCCTGATCTGGTTGTTTCATTTCACATGTGCATATTGTTAGATTGGAATGAAATTTTTGCTCAAACCTGCAGAACTGCTCTTCTTTTTTGTGGTGCAGAAACCTCTCTCTATTTCTTCCATGTTATTTCTACTTCAGGAACAAAATTTTTGGTTAAAGAAGTAATGATCAGGAACACAACCACTTTGGTAACCAAGGTATACCTGAACTTAAATTATAAATGACATACATACACAAATGCAACTTGGACTGATGAGATAATACAAAGTTTTGAAGAGTAGGAGGAAAGAGCTTATTAAATAGTTTAAGAATTTGCTTTACATTTATTTGGTACATAGGAGATTCAGGCAAACCAATCTGTGGATGATTGTAATTACACAAACATCCAGAACCAGTAATTTTTCAATTGCTTCACTTTGTAGTAGTCATTAGTGGATGCAGCTCATTGCATGTTTTACAGAAAACCATTCATATAATTACTTTTTGAAACAAATTTATTTTTTTCATTAATGATTAATGTTTTCTGACAAATAAAAATCAAGAATTACAGGTTAATCGTAGAAAAGGATCCCATTTATTTTCATTTTATAAACTTAAACAAATTAAATGCCTCCAAGGTTGGACTTTGTTAAAACAAAGCCTATATAAAGTATGTGTTTATTATTCATGTTACTGGCGGCTCAGCTGGAAAGCAGTTAGAGGGATACAGAAATAAATGTTTTCATCATAGCAATCTTCTGTTTCTGTTCATAACTGTACATTTATTTTCAAGAAAGGTCTGTTCAAACTATGAGTACCATATCTGATTTTTAAAACGGGAACATATATTTGAAATTGAAACAGAACTGTTAGAACGACATTTAGACCTTTTTGGGGAAGGTAGCAGCAGCAGCACCAGCTTTCCTCACGCTAGGAGTTATGAGAAAGCAGTTAATAAATGAACTTCTGATAAGGGTTATTTAGACAGTGAAAATAATCAAAGTAGAATCTGGGTTGAATCTTTGTTGTTCACATGCATTTCAAATGCTTCTGATTAAATTTAGAGGAGGAGCTTCCAAAAAACCCTACTTAATCCAGGATCATCAATCTCCGGTATTTTCCCCAATTTTTTATTTAAAGATTCAGCTTATCTGATATGTGAATAACCGATGTGAGTAAACCCGAGGTAAAACCAGATAAAACTCTACATGTCTTGAACGTGCTTCGAATACATTCACATCATCGACTCCATCTTTAATCGAGTGCTGACACCTGAGCAACCAAACTCACAGAGATATGCATAGATGTGGTCCCATAGTGTGAACAACAAATCTGGAATGTGTGAGTGAGATTATTCACATCGTCGTGCCAAAGACAACAACATGTGAATGACTCCCTAGTGTCTCAACCATGAGAATATCTCAGGCACAATGCTGCTAAGAATACATTTTTAAAGAGAGTCAGAGAGAAAAGGAGACTGATCCAGGAATAATTACTTATGCTTGGGATTGTTTCATTATTGCACCAGTGATAAAGATGCTAATATAACATTGCTTTTAAACATTTACAATAATGAATTAACATTTATTTAATAAACTATTTCTTGGTTTTCTGAGGTAGAAAACCTCTAGCTGCAAACCTAGGCCCACTTTCC
>NC_056524.1:218059157-218166864 GCF_019175285.1 Sceloporus undulatus
CACTAGACTCAGTGGGACTTGCTTCTGTGAGAGATTTATGGGGCTGAGCTAAAATGTACTGATGTATATTATAATCTAAGACTATTTGTGAGTTTAACTGCATGTTTATATTTAATATGAATGTTCTTAAATATAGAAATAGCAATTGAGAACAGAATACACACAGCTAATAATTATTGAGGTCTTAAGAGGAAAAATAGGGGAGTCTTAACTCCCTCACTTCTATTGCCATGGACCCATTGAATCAATGGAAGAATAGTAAATCGCCCTTTAAATTGATTCAGTGACTCTACTTTGGTTGGGAGTAGCAATCCAACTTTGGTCAGTGATTCACTACAACATTAGTTCGTGGCAGCTGATTCTGTGATCTATCGAGATCAAATATAGTTCTGGTGTGAGTATGCAGCTTGCCCCTAAACCTCAGAGGAGACTTTTTTTCAAAGCTTACAAAAAAGTAATGAATTCTGTTACTCATACAGTGTTTAAAAAGTTGCTCATTCCTGTTACTTGTAATGATGGTGAAAAAAGTCAATTTGTTATGCTGTTTCTTTCTTTTTCATTAATTTCTGTTACTTTTAGGAGCGGAGGTACCTTAGCATTGATAAGAGGCTGGCAGAAAAACCTTAGAAGCTTACTTTCAGAATGTCGCTTAAAACTGTTATTCATTACTAGAGATTTGAAGGCCCGGAAGAATCCCTGGGGAAAAAACAGGGGGAAAGAATCAGGAAAAAAATTGAAAAAAGGAAGAAGAAAATCAGTTATGGAATGTTTTATTTTAGTATGATTCAGGGGGAAAAACGGGGGAAATAGTTTTTTCCTGTTTTTTTTTTTTTCCAAGCCTTCACATCTCTACTCATTACCAGTGCTGTAAAATTGGTAGGCCAGACTTTCAATTCACACAGCAGAAAGGAGTCAGATTCAGAATTGAAAGTCTGGTCCACCAATTTTACAGCACTGGTAATGACTCCGACTCCTTCAAAAATAGCAAATGTGTATTAATTAGTAGTGACAATTTTATTATAGTGAAGTGGTAGCACAAAACATTTAATCACCACCCCATAAAATTTCCAACTTTCTATGATAGATATATTTATTTGTTTAACTATTCTGAACAAGAAAAAACAACAACCCTAAACTACTATGAAAGTAAATATGCAAAATGATAGGCATTTAATATTTTGTTTTTTTCAAAGCTGGAGTTGGAGTCAGTACATTTCTACTAACTCTGACTAATTGATTTTGACTACGACTCCAACTCCATGACTATGACTTCAGCTGCAGAGCCCTGCTCATTATACCAATGTAGTAATAGTGTTCTTATTTGTTATATTATTTTTAAAATGTAACTTGTTATACTGTTCTTACTCACAAATTAGCAGTTATAAGCAACAGCATTACAGTACTTTCAACTCATATGTCTGCCTTTTAAAAATGCAATTATTTTGACTGCTGAAGCCATTCCGCAAAGATTGCAATAACAATCCTCATGTACAAGGTGTTGGTTATTACCTTTAAAGCCCTAAATGGCTTGGGTCCAAGCTATCTTAGGGACCGCCTCCTCCCGTACAATCCTCCCCGCGCTCTCCGGTCCTCTGGGAAGAACTTACTGCAGCCTTTAAAATCTAGGCTTGCGGTGACCTCCCAGAGGGCGTTTTCTGCTGTCGCCCCCAAACTCTGGAACAACCTGCCGGATGAGATCCGTCAGTTGACATCATTAGACAGCTTTAAAAAAGCTGTCAAGACGGATCTCTTCCGGCAGGCCTTTCCAGATTAACCATCCCGGCCTGGGCTCCCTGATCCCCTCTTTCCTCTCGTGGCCCCATCTTCAGTGATGGTTGAGGATCTCCAGAGGGATACCAGGGTTTTTAGTTTGTTTTAATTATGTTTTATGTTTTGATATTGTGTTTTTAATCTGTCATATTTTTTAATACTTTCATAAGGAGGGGAGGGATTATAATGTTTTTAATTTTATATTTTACTCTGTTATATTTAATGTTGTCAACCGCCCGGATTGGTTCACCACAGGGCGGTATACAAATAATTATTATTATTATTATTATTATTATTATTATTATTATTATTATTGGGTCCCATATGATCCCAGTCCCAAGGAAGAAATTACCTTTATTATATCTTGCATGTGGCATGTAGATGAGTGTGGATGAGACTCAAGCAATTTGTGTTTGGTCACATTGCTAGAATCTGTGTACCTAGACACTGATGTTAGTACATGGAATAAATAAATTTTCTTAGGTCTGGGAACTGGGTAAATTGCCTTGGATGGGGTTCTATTCCCCCTGAATGAGGAGATGCATAGCATAGGAGTTCTCCTGAATCCATCATGGCACTGAAGATGCAGGTAGATTGTATTGTTCAGAGGGAGAGGCAGATCACCTTTGACTGGCATGCCAGCTACAGCCTTTCCTGGACGGGGATAATGTAGCTACAATAGTTCATGCACTGACTAGACTACTATAATATACAGTATTGACTACATGGGGTTTCTCTTGTAGATTATTTGGAAAATTCAGCTAGGGCAAAATGCAGCACCTAGATTGCTGAATGGAGTCCCATGTAGACACTGTATAACACCAATCTTAAAGGAATAGCACTGACTGCCAGTGCACTTGTGCTCTGAATTCAAAGTGCTTATGATGACATTAGGAGCCCTAAATGACTTTAGACCTCAATACTTTAATGAGCATCTCCCCATACATACATTTGGTAAATTAAAATGCATGTAAATTTCATTGATTTGGTGAGTCTACTCATTTGAAAATAAAACTTGTCTTTAAGCTAGTGAGGTTTAATTTTGAATATGCATGCATGTGATTGGACTATATTTTTCTCTGCCTAAAAGATAAAGTAAAAGTGGAAGTAAGAGATGGAGCTGTACTTTACATTTACTAATAGTATTTGTCATTGCAGGTATTTTCCTCATTGACAGAAGACTTGGATCATTTGACCATGCTACCTGCCCTTTGCTTCTCCACCATATCTGAAAGTCAAGCAGCAAATTGAACAAAATATTCAATGGAAACCCATTCCTTTCTTTTTCTTTAATGGATTGAACCTCTACAATTCTACCTCAAAGGTTCTTTAAAATTGGGAGAAGGGAGCAATCCTGAAACAGTACAGTACTCTCAGGATGGACTACAGACCTTCAATAGTAAATAAGTTAAATGTAGCCAGTATACATAAAATAAGGCTTAGGCATTTCACTGTCCATGTTCACTTTCTCTAAGACTGATTCTGGACCTGCTGACTGTGTGACAATAGATTGCCTTTACAGCATTGTAAAATATTTCTTAGGAGAATCACCTCAGACTTTCTGTGCATGTGTAATGTATGTGCAATTTGAAGAGAGGCTATGTGATTGCATCCTTAATTCAGCTCATAGTTTAACTAATTAAAATTCACAATATGGCAGCAACCTACAGGCGTGTCGTAACAACAGTGAACTGTTACAGCAGTGTTGTGATAGATCGTCGACTGCAACATGCTGTGCATTACTGTACTGGGGCATGTCAAGTATTCAAGCAAGGATTTATGTGCATAGTGGCTCACCACAGCATTTGTGCTGAGCTAATTAAGGTTCCTATGCCCAGTATTAGAAGTTCAGATGTGACCCACAGGCTTTCAGTGCCTGAAAATTCCCTTGCTTTGAGTGGGGATGAAGATTATCACCAAATCTTTCCCAGTAATCCAAGAATTAAAAAGGGGTCTTCTATTCAAAGCACTGGAAGTCTGAAAGATATCACAGGAGAAACTATAAATCTTGCTAGTGGAAAAATAAAAGAATTTTCATTTGAAAAACTAAGAAACTCTTCCAATCAAGTGAGTTATAGAAAGGGAAGAAAAGTAAAGTCAGATCCATTCAATAGAAGATCATTAGATTTTGACTTGATCTATGGACATTTCAGCAATGACGAAAATTCCCCCCCTCTATTTGGTCTGTCACATAAGTCCTCTCCTGATGAGAAATGGCAGGTCAGAAGCACCTCAGTAGAAGAAAATGTGAATTCTACAGTTCCCTCGTCTTTGCAGACTTTCTCTGAAGATAGTTTTATTACACAGATCTTGGAAAAGCACAAATTAGATGGTTCTTCTAGTGGGGACATTAAGATGTGCCTGGACATCCTTCTAAAATGCTCAGAGGACTTGAAGAAGTGTACTGATATAATAAAGCAGTGTATCAGGAAGAAATCTTCAGGTAGTGTTAGTGGAGGAAACGGTAATGATCCTGTGGCCAATTCTGAAGTGATCTATATGAATTTAATGACAAGGTTTTCTTCTTACCTTAAAAAACTGCCTTTTGAATTTAGGCAGCCTGGGCTTGCTGAACCTGGTGATATGGTAGAACTGCTTACCAGTTTGTCTGCTTTTCAGCAATCTCATTTCCCACCAGTATTTAGCAGTGAACAGCCACCAAGATATGAAGATGTAGTATCTTCCCCAACCTCTATGACTAGGCAGTCTTTCACCACAGACTTACAAGGATGTCACATTAACAATAATGCCAAGTCATCAACCAGACCTACCCAAATCCCCAATATAGATTTGTCCTCAAAAGTTTTGTATGTCAGCAACCAGAATGACAACTTAGGATCAAGAAATGATCCTACTTCACCACCTCAGTTATTATCAGTAAACTCATCCGACTGCATTTCTCCCACAGATACTTTGTACATTGTAGAAGAATCAGATAGAGAAAAGGTATTAGGGAGTGTATCAAGTGACAAGAGTAGAGCAATACAGGTAAATTCAGAAAGCAGCCCACAGAAATCTGAAAGGGCAGACCCTGCTCTAGATCCTACTAAAACATTACCTACTGCAGCACAGAACTCAAGTCCAGCAACCTCTACTAGTCAGGGCCTTGACTGTACTGTTCAGACTTCAAAACGAGAGCTGAGACAAAATAATCAAGAAGAGATAGATAAACTTTTGTTGGATTTGGAACATTTTTCACAGAAAATGGAGGCTACTTTAAGAGAGACTACCATGAAGCAGAGTGATGCTGCATGTTTGAAAGATAGTAATCTATCACTGACTCCTGACAGTAGAGGTAAAGCCTGTTCACCTGCAGATAAGTGTGCCTCCCCCTCTTTATCAAAACTCGTAGAAACCAATGGACATAAAATGGAAGAAGAAGATAAAACTCTTTTACTCCGTATCCTTGAAAGCATAGAAGACTTTGCTCAGGAGTTAGTAGAATTCCGAATGGGGAAAGGAAGCTTATCAAAAGAGAAGGAAGTAATGCACATTCTTCAGGAAACTTTGGCCACGCCGTCCATCACAGCTGTTCAGCAGAACTACTCTGGTACAACTACCAAGGAAGCTATACCAGCATTAATTCAACAGATGCCAGAGGTTGTCAAGGTAAGATTGCCATACAATGGATTTCCTACACGATGTTGCTACAGTTCTGTATAGAAAACCATGCCATGTATGCATCTCCGGTTTTCACTCCATATCATATACTGTGGGAACCTGTTAACCAATTCAGATCTCTCACTGTGTGTTTGGCATGGCCAAATAGTAATACAGTACATTTGTTATATCAGAAAGGATACACAAGGGCTGTCTACAGCTAATACTGTTTAAGACCCTTGGAGGTATCCTTATGCATGTACTGAACTGTAGAGCTATCCTTACCTATGAATATATGTCCATTTTTAAATATTCTGCCAAGTCATGGTAAATTTTTTGCTGTGCCCCAAATTATGTCCTGACAAAAAAAGGGTGATCAGCACTGCTGCAGTAGATGTATCCTGTGACCAGTTTGGTGTGAGTACTGCAGGCTCCAACTACATAGTGTCAGATATTTGTCGTCCTTCCCAGTACCCAGTGCATATTGGTAACTCCTTTTGACATTATTTTAAATTGTTTTTAGTACATGAAAGCAGTATGATTATGCAAACCTTTGCAAATGAATTTTTTCCAGTTGGAAAACTGAGTAGAAGTTGCCAGTGTAGTCAATTTCACATCTCCTTTGAATAATAAGAGAATGGAGGAAGTGGTTAGAGTTAGAAATAAATTAGTGAGCATGCTTTTTCCATGGAAGGACTTCCTCTATCCTTTGTTCTTGCCTTCTGATTGTAGAATTATCAAACCGGATTAGGAATTGTGCCACATAACATGAAGTTGTTTCCATAGCTCGATATAAATAATTGTCGGGCTTCAGCCACAGCTTTCTATCTACTCTATGTGACTTCAGATTTTGGAAATAAATCAGACAAGATAGTATTAGTAAATTTTGGATAAACAAATGGTTTTAATTTTGATCTTAAAAATAGCTTTAATATAATTTGATATTTTAATTCAAAACTATACTTGCCTCCTTTTCCTGATGAGATCCTTACTCGTGGCATTAGTATTTAATCTGACTGTAGATTTCTGTTGTGTGATTTTAATGGAAAAGGAAACAAAATCCTGTTGACAGATTTGATATTTAGGATTTCCAGAATGAACATTTTGCCAGTTCTGTATGCAGCAAAATACCTTCTTTAAATATCAAAATCTCAAATATGAAAAACCACACATTTTTAGTAAATTGTTCACTTGTATACAACACTGTGGAAGAAGAGATTTTTCAACAAATGTTCAAAGTCTTGTGAAACAGTGAGGTAATAAACATATGAGACCGAATTTACAACCTTTCCCTTGATCAGGGTTGCCAATATGAACAAGTCTCTCTCTCTCTCTCTCTCACTCTCTCTGGGGTTGAGTTCTGGAGCAAACTGTAATTGCGGGTAGTCACAGTCTTTGTGAACTGGAAAACAAAACTCTGATATGTACAGGAGTGTCAATAATTATTAATCTGTAGGGCTTAACTAAGACTTCTTTATTAATATCTATGATCAGTTTTTATGAAGAGTATCCACAATCAAGAATTTCTCCTTAAAATAGAGCACACCCACCCCAAAAAAAACAGAAGACCAAAATTACATTTCAAATTTAAAAAAAAAACCTACATATACACATATGTTTTTTAAAAGTTTGAAATATATATAAAAATAATACAACTCTACTTAATTTGCCTTTATCTCAGGGTGCCATCCTGCCCCCCCATGCTATTTAACATTTACATGAAGCTGCTAGGTGAGATCATCCGGAGCCATGGGGAACGGTGTTATCAGTACTCTGATGACACACAAATCTATTTCTCTATGTCTCCGACTGTTGCCGTAATTAAGGATGGCATCTCTCCTCTGGATGCCTGCCTTGGGTCGGTAATGAGCTGGATGAGGGAAAACAAACTCAAACTGAATCCAGAGAAAACTCACAATAGGTACCCCAAGTCCGGGGAGGGAGATTTGTCAACCAGTCCTGGACAGGGTCACACTTCCCCTAAAGGATGAAGTTCACAGTTTGGGAGTACTCCTGGATTCGTCGCTACAATTGTCATCTCAAGTAGATGCAGCAGCCAGGAGTACTTGGTACCACCTTCAGTTGATACACCAACTGCGTCCCTACCTGGACCAAAAGGACCTGGAAGCAGTGGTACACACACTGGTAACCTCTTGTCTTGATTTCTGTAATACACTCTACATGGGGCTACCCTTGTACCAAGTTCAGAAGCTTCAACTGGTCCAAAACGCGGCAGCCAGATTGGTCACTGGTTCGTCCAGGTTTGACCACATAACACCTGTTTTAAAGTCTCTTCACTGGCTGCCAATTAGCTTCCAGGCACAATACAAGGTGTTGGTTATTACCTTTAAAGCCCTACATGGCTTGGGCCTGAGTTACTTGTGGGAACGCCTCTCCCTACATAATCCGCCCCGCACTCTCAGAATAACTGGGAAGAATATGTTAGAATATCAATCAACTAGGTCAGTGATGGTGAACCTATGACACTTGTACCAGAGGTAGCCCTCAGAGCCCTCTCTGTGGGCACCAGTGCCATCACCCCAGCACAAAGTTTACCAGAGTTTGTTACTAGAAAGCCAGAGGGACATGGCACTTTGCAATAAATAAGTGGGTTTTGGGTTGCAGTTTGGGCACTCGGCCTCTAAAAGGTTCACCATCACTGAACTAGGTTAATATCGACTTTCCAAAGCACTTTTACTGCAGCTGCCTCAAAACTATGGAACAGTCTCCTGGAGGAAATCTGTCTTATTGCCTCCTTTGAGGCATTTAAGAAGGCACTTAGGATGGAACTCTTCCAGCGAGCTTACCCACCCGACCTTGTACAAGAGATACCCCCCATCCCTTGTTTGCTGCATAACTCTATTGTATTGCCACTTGATGATGAGTTAGTTTTAATATTAATTGTTTCTTATTTTATCGATGTGTTTTATGTATATTTTAGTGAACTGTAATCCTGCCTCGATCCATCTGGAAGAAGCGGGAAAATATACATAAACTATTATTATTATTATCATCATCATCATCATCATCTTCTACATTATCTATTCCATGGGGTATATTGATACAACTGGATTTCTGGATTAATTGGCCTTCTTGATAATTTTAATAATCTAGTGCTGATTTGTTGATATTATGCAAGAAGTAAGCCTTTTATCTTCTGCAAATTTTCCAAATTGTAATCTACTTGAAAAATGAGTTTCATAAAAAAAATAAGCATGAGTGATTAAACAGATGTTTTGAAAATTGTTTAAAGAATTGTTTGATTATGATTGATTTTGTTATCCAGGACTTTGACACCAGCAAAAAGATATATGCAGCACAAACTAAAGCACATTTATTATGAAATGAGTTCCATTAAATTCAGTACAAGTTCTTTTTTGAGTGAGCATGTGCAAACATTTTTCAGTATGGAAGGAACGTCCAGCCTGATACCCTCATATAGGTCTTTGGATTTAAGTAAACACCTATTTTTTCCCTGTGGTAAAAAAAGAAAGGCAAACAACTAAAAGGGTTCCAAGTAGTTTAGCTCATAGGTCTAATTAGGAGAATTTATGCTGCTAGATTGGGTCCTCATAACACAATTTTTCACACAGTGATAGCGTACGTTTTTACTTCCAGCTGATGGCTGTTACTTTGCACCTCAGATTTCACCTCTGAAGCTCATAAAATAAGGACTATCTGGGAAGGTGATATATTTAGCTACTTCTGCAGTACGTCTAACTTTAGCACCACTGGTAGTGGTGGTGGGTGCTTCCTACAATACCTCTGCTCCATTACAAGCCAAGGGCAGATTGTCTGACTGTCATGTCGCCAGCAGGGACATAGATTCTGGTGTAGATCATGCCTCTTGATAAAGAATTGAGAAGAAGCATCAGAGATATTCATGATCAGGGATCGTTTTAATGTTGACTAAAAGGTTCCTTGGCCATAGGGTAGGGTACAGTGGCCGAAAAATTTTACTGTGAATGAGGAGGCAAGGTATGTTTCAGTTAGAATTTCTTGACTATAAAAGAAGTAAACCAAGAAAGTAGCTCATTGGAGCTGAAGTAATCTCCCAGAAGAACTCATTACCTCTGTTGGGAAGACAAAAATTTCCTCAGGAACTAACCAAAATGATGATCAAGGAAACATCTCTGCGAAGGGACCCAGATTTACGAGGGGAGTTAGCTTTCCTTGCAAAAGGCTGTGATTTTGTTCTTCCATCCCGATTCAAGAAGAGGTTGAAGTCATTCCAGCAGGCCCAGGTTTGAATGTGCTTTTCTTTTTCTTCCTCTTTGTAACTTTTTATTGGATCATGGGTTGGAACTGTGTCTCTCTCATAGCCTTTTCTATTTTCAGAAGGTTATTTGCACCAGATACCCATAGGTTTAAAAATAGGCCTTCTGAGCTTAGCACACAGATGCCCTATTGGTAAACAAGAAGAAAGTCCCCAGAGGTATTTTCCTCTTGAGGACAAGAATATTAACATTAATGAAGATTATTGACTAATTACATTTTTCCTGCTGTTTGCTAAAGAAAGGAAATGCTCCTGTGTGTTTGTGCACTGCATGTGTTTTATACTACATTCTTTACTTAGTAATTCTAAATGTCAGCTGCACTAGAGAAGCTTTGTTCTGCTTCACTGCTGAAAATATGCTTTAAAGGTTAAAAGAAAATGGTTACAGAGAAGGGCATTTGCGATTGTGCTTCACTATTCCACACATTATCTCTAGCTGTTGAAGTGCTTATTGATATTAAAAGAGCAGCAGGGTTTTTAAAAACTTTGTTGCTGATATGTATGCAGGGAGAATAAGCATCAAAGAAGCACCACATACATGTTTTAATACTGTTTGCACACCCTGGTTTGCACAATACTGGTTTAAAACATTAGCACAGTCTGTTCCCTTGTACCTTAATTACTTTTATTTCTTCATATTTAGAGCCTCTTCTGGGTGGTGGGAAAGGGTTCATAGGTTTTCATCACTGCATGCATTCACCAAGTCATTCTGTTAATTTAATCTACCTCATTGTCTTAGAATGTAACCACTTCATAGTCCTTGAACTTGTTATTTCTTGAGTTCTTTACAAGGGTATTTTTTTAAAAAAAAAATAAATTGCTTCAAATATATTGAGATATGGATGAATGTAGAGGCGTCCTGCTACAATGTTGTTCAAACTCAGCATTTATTAATAACTATCATTCCCAGAAGAATCAAGTCTCTTTGAGAAATGTGGAAAACTACTTCAAGTATGAGAGGTGTGGCAAAATGCTTTAGAATTGTGAAACACAAAGGTGAAATTAAACATATGAGGCATACTTGTGTGGCCACTCCTTTTCAATGTTTGGTGTTCTTCAGTACAGCTAAAGAGCAAGGCCACTGTAAGTGTAGGCTGGATTTTTAGTTAACCCATCACTTTCTATACGCCAGAGAAATCTATACTTAACAGCAAATATCTTAGCGGAAAATTTCTTAATATACTTGCTTGGGTTGTACACGTCTGGTTCAAACATCACAAAAATACAGAAAAATAAGAGCTGCACAAAACCTGCAGTGTGTAATAAGGCAAATGATGGTCACAATTTAATATACTGAAATAGATACATGTAAGCAGAAGTTGGAAAAGTTAGGTTTTCCCCCTTCTAACTACTGTCAGAATTCTGCAGCCAGAATTGCCACATGAACCATAAGAAACAAAGATGAAGAATCCCAAAGTGCTGTGTGGGCGTGAAATACTGACTGCTAGGAATGCCTGAAAGCAAGATAGCTGAGGGGACTAAAGCTAATTTGGAGCCAAAATCCAGTTTTTAAAAAAGCCAAAAGAGAGGGGTCTTTCAAAACAACTATGAAGGAGAAGAATTCTCTATTTTTCCATCAACAGACATTCAGCCCCCATAACACAGATGATGGGAAAGAGGAGGCAGCAGGACACAGCCTGACTGGGAAGCAAAAGACAGCCTTGCTGAGATATAAGGAGCATGGAGCTCTAAAGCAGGGGTAGGCAACCTATGGCCTGCGGGCCGAATCCGGCCCGGCGAGGCCTTGCGACCGGCCCCAGCCTGTTCCCGCCGCCGATTGCCACCGGGGCCTTTGGCCTCTCGCGTGAGAGCGCGGGGCCTTTGGCCTATCAGGAGGAGGCAGGCAAGGGGGGCAAGTGGCGGGCAAGCAGCGGGCAAGGGGGAGCAAGCGGGGGCAAGCGGCAGGCAAGGGGGGCAAGCGGGGGCAAGCGGCAGGCAAGGGGGAGCAAGCGGGGGCAAGGGGGGGCAATTGTCTATAGAAGCCTCAGAAACATGCATTTATATTAACATTTTTTTAAAAATCAGTAATTTTTTTTGTGTGTCCTCCATTTTTTATAAAAATGTTCTCCATTTGAAATTTTTGTCCTACATTTGTCCCGGTTTATTTATTTGTATAATTTTCAAAATTATTTAATTATTTATTTTTTGGCTTCGACCCCCCAGTTGTCTGAGGGACAGCAACCTGGCCCCCGGGTCAAAAAAGTTGCCTACCCCTGCTCTAAAGAGAAAGGGACAGTCCAGAGACCAGCATCTTAATCATTGGAGCTCTGTAGTAAAAATCCTAATATAAACTTTATAAGTAAAGATATATCCTAATTAGCTCTGTACTGGGGACTCAGGCCTCATTGGATGGAAACATGCTCACTCCCTTGAGGAGCCTTGAATCAATACTGATTTGGGAACAAATAAAGTAGATGCAGTGTTAAGGAAATACTACACTGAGACTGATACTATGCAGAGAAAGAAACTTCATTATTTCAGCTTTAACTGTCTGTATACAACTAGCACTACCAGCTATCCAGACTTTAGTATTTGCATTTTCATCATACCATTTGGATAAACATAAATACAGTTTATTTTTGACACTTGCAAATGGTGTTGTGTTTATTTTAGTGGGTTAATATTTCTTACATTTCTTTTTCACATTCTGTTGTAGAAAAGAATAATAATCATATGTATCATTTTTCTAGGTCCAAAATAAACAAGAGAAAAAACCTGTGACTCCATCCCCATCTCCTGCAAACTCAACGGTCAGCCCACAGTCGCTCCTGCCAACAAATAAAGTAACTGTTGGTGCCCCTTTGTCCATAAACATTCCACGCTTCTACTTCCCCAGTGGACTGCCGAATGTCTGTAACAATCATGAGGAGACCATTATGAAGGTTGAGGCAGCCTTTTCAGAGTTTGAAGATGAGAGAGCCCCCCTTAATGAAATGGGGAAAATTGCAAAGGTAAGCATCATTATTCTCATCATTCTGGGTTTGAAGGACTGTTCAAAGATAAAACACCAGAATGTCTGCCAGCAAATCTTACAGTAACAAATTTAGGATGGCATAAGCTTTTGTGAACAGTAGGCTATACCCATGAAAGATTATGTCATAATAAATCTCCTGGTCTAAAATAGATGCTTTTGACTGATTATTTCTAGCTAGCATAGCCAAAGGTAGCAGATTATGAAACCTGCAGCCCAAAAAGAAATGGAGGGTCACCATTGCCCACTCAGTGTCTACAAGATGCCACAACATTGTTGTTTTACTGCAAATGGCTAGTGTGGGATTCATTCAAAGCTATAATAAAAAACATATTCAGAAGCAGCAGCTGACAATTAGATGAAATTATTAACAAATGCATACATCAACCACAATCTGTGGGGTGGCATCCAAAGGTGCTCAAGCTTAAATGCAAAGCAGTGTGCTTATCTCTGAATGGGCATTGGGACATACTCTTGTGAAACTTGAATTTTTTATTGACTAGGTTACTTTCTTGAAGCATACTTATCTACTAATGAGAGCAATAAAAGCATCAGTGGGTTGTGTGGTGCTCTGCTGGATAGGAAACAGCAAGGTAATAAGTAGTGAAAGTGCCTAGGATGAGTTTACTTTCTCTTCAGGATTCTGTTTAACTAGTCCTTTGGAAGCATGAGGCATGATAAGAGTTCTAGTTGTCAGGCTTTGTACCTTCACACAACAAAATCTAAATCCTTCTTGATTAGGTTATTATATGTGGTTTTATGCTCTTTTCTTTTATATTAATAAGTTATAGGGATTGTTTTGGTGCACTTTTTAGTATTTTAGCAGTAAGAATAGTAATAGTAAACTGAGGGCATTGTGGTGTACTAGTCTGAGCATTAGAGTAGGACTCTGGAAAACAGGATTTAAATCTCTGCTTAGCCATTGAAAAACAAAGGCTGACCTTGGACAAGTAACACTCTCTCCACCTTAGAGACAGTCACCATAAGTTGGAAGCAACTTGAAGGCACACAATAACAACAAAATAGTAAACTTATTTGAGCTTACTTACATTTCTGCAGTAAGAGTGATCCTCTATTACTGCATTGTAATATAGAGATTAATTTTTCCAACATCAATAGTTGCTGCTAGGTTTCTTCGTTGGCCTAAAATAGATAATGACAAAGTTTTTCTCCCTATAGCACCTGAGTACCACTCTCTAGGAGCTCAAAGCAATTGCAGTCTGTAAGACAAGCATTCCTGTCAGTTTGACTTCTGTAATTTTTCTTTTAAAATTATTAGAAGTTTTCCAGCACTGAAGTCTATATCGTCTTTTAGAAACAAACAATTAAACAAAATGTTCCTCAGAACCAGGGATATGGAGAAAGGCAGGAAACAAAGTATGCTTTTAGGCAAGGCTTTTTATTGTACAGTCACCCTCACTTAAGCATGGAATTTTTTGTGAGGCCCAGATTACATCATATTTAATTTGTAACCTTTCCATGTTTTTCCATCATTGCTTTCATCTTTTTCTTTCCACACACACACAAAAATCCATTAAGGGGGGAATAAGAGAATAGCTGCACATTGCTTCTTCACTGGTAATTCTAGAAGCTGTCTATCTGGAAGTGCCCACAAACACTTAAATAGTAGGTTTCCAACCACATGATCATAGATATGAAAGAAAACACTTGCCTCTTTGCCTTTAGTACTTTTATTCCTTGATGAGACAGGCATTTGTGTGTGTGGTGTGAAACCTCAGGAAGGCAAAGCCAGAAGCAGCAGCATGTGATGCCTTTTGCTCAACTGTGCACTTTTTTCCCTTGCTGAACTTGAATTAGCTTTTTTATTTTCCATGGCCCTTCACATGGTGACATACTTTAAAAAAAAATTAAATGATAGTTGCTAATAGTGATCAATAAGACACATCCTTGTGGAGAACATAAAATATACAACAGTCATGAAAAGACCCCTGTCTGTGCAACTTTGTGGGGAAATGATGGATGGAGGACTGTGTTCATGGGTAACATATCAGTTCTTGCAGTGTAGTTCCTTTGATTTTCCTGACTGTCATCACTCCCACCTTCACTCCTTCTATTCCTCATGGGGACTATTTTTAGCAATTTTGATGATGGTGGGAATAATTTTTTTCAGCTGGTGCTGGAAATTGCCAAAAAATAATCCAGGACAATAGAATGATTGACTGGATACTCAAAAAACCCACAACCTGCCAAATAATTTACCCTATCTGGAGGAGCACAAATGCCTCCTGCATGGTCATCTGTCAATTTAAAAAGTCCCAAAATTGTATTTAGAGTGCCCTTTTTATTGTTTACATGTGAACATAATCACTAAGTTTTAAAAGATTAAGGGTCATATATTAAATCAGGTTTGCATGACAACAAGATCCACTGAGCTAAAGAAAACTTCAGAGTAATCAAATAAACTATTAGGCTGTAAGTCTATTATGTTAAATTCAGAACTAAAATTACACTTCGTTTTAGTTTTCTTTTAAAAACATGATTCTGCATTTAATTTCCTATTATTCATTTTATTTTCTCATACTCAAAAAGAACAAGTATACTTTCTCCAGGCCATTAGCTAACTAGATTCAATCTTAACCTGTTTATAGATATGCTGCTGCCCCCTGTATTGGAAAGCTCCCATGTTCAGTGCATCAGGAGGAGAGCGGACAGGATTTGTATCTGTACATTCATTTGTAGCTATGTGGAGAAAGTGAGTACTCTGTGTGAAAATCTTTTTTGTAGAAAAAAAGTGTTTGTTTTCTCTGTTTCAGCTGTGTACATTAAGCGCAACGTTTACAAACATCATCACCATTTCCCCCTGTAATATATTCCTTTATTTATTTAAATACATTTGTCCGTTCATCTGATAAATCTTGTATTCATACAAGTTTTCCTGTATGTACTCTTTTACCTATTCTCTCTCTGTCTCTCTCTCTCTCCCCTCGGGATGGATAGATAGATAGATAGATAGATAGATAGATAGATAGTATATTACAATGACAAAGAAGTTTATATTTTGATTCCAGTACATGCATTCATATACATTTCTTAGTGGCATCTAATGAGTTACTCCAACAATGCATTATTTTCTGGGGCCAACAACAATAATAGGTAATGGCCTTGTTCCCGCTTTAACTTCTGCTTGCTTTTCCAGAGCAACATTTCAAACTCTGGAAAAAGCATGCTTTTGTTTCTTTGGGAACTAAAAATATAAGAAGTACTTTTACAGTCTTATTTTCCTTTGCAGGATACTACACAACTGTCACGATGATGCATCAAAATTCATTTGCCTTTTAGCAAAACCCAACTGTAACTATTTGGAACAAGAAGATTTCATACCATTACTACAGGTATGTATGATTTCCCCTCAGCTGTGCTAGCCTAGAACTGATGTTGCAGAAAATGGGCGTAAATGTGGCTGGGAGGATGCTGCAGTACTCCTTCTCCCCTGGCATTTATTGGCAGCTCTTGAGATAAGAGGTGGATTTACCACTCTATTCCTTCCTATCTCCCTTTGGATTGTTCTGCTGCCTAAATAAGATGAAATGTGGCTTTTGTGATGCTGTATAATTTAATTTACTTTAATAATGTAATTTAATTTTGTTTACTTTTCTGCATTAAACAAACTGGAATATCTTTCAGGATATAGTGGAAACACACCCTGGACTGACTTTTCTAAAGGATGCTCCAGAATTCCATTCCCGTTACATTACTACTGTAGGTTGGCTGCATGTTCACTATATCTGTAAGCAAAGGTTTATGATATGTTTTGAGCTATGCCCAGTATTACCAGGAAAATAATGCAAGTTGATAGCATTGTAATGTTTGCTCCAATTATTTCATTTTCTTTAGTGTCCTGTTTGCTTTTCTACTGCCATTGCTAAATTATTCATAATGGTGGTAAGTAATCCCAACTGATTTAAGGTCACGCCGTACTTCTGAAGCATGGCTTTGAAGATGACTAACTGTAATTGGTCCAAAATGCAACTGTTAGTTTAATAACTGGGAGTGGTTTTGGGGGGAAATATCTTGCTGGAGCCTAAACCGCTGGCTTCAGTCCTGGGCTTATTTCCAAGTACAGTTCAAAGTACCAGTACCTCTCTTTGGATCCCTGAATGCCTAAAGGATGGATTACACCTGCAGCCACCTGACTGGGCACTGAGCTCATCTTTAGGCATTTTATCAAGCAATATGGCAGGCAGTTGAAGAATGGGTCTTCTCAGTTGTGACATCCCACTTCACAATTTTCTTGCCAGGGATGCTTGCCTGCTGCCTGCCATAAAGGTTTTCCAAAATGGACCTTTCTTTATTTTTCTAGGGTTTTGACTGTAACTTGATAAGATGGTCTTATATTATTCTTTCTTCTATTGCTCTACTGATTATTGTTTAGTTATGTATTTGTTTTAAATTTCCATTTTATTTGACTCACCCTAGAAATATTTGCTGAAATGTGGTATTTGCATTCATTGATAGCTTGTTCACAGGGTATCATAAGGCAACTTTATCTGTCTGCCACCCTCAAGTTCTGTAGGATAACTCCCACCATTCACAGCAAAATATTTGTAGATTATGGGAGTTATAGTCAGCACATCTGGAGGGTGATGTTTGGGATCAGCTACCATACAAACTGTTCTTGCTTGTAAGACCCTGTTCAACCATGTTTTACAATCTGCCCCGTTCACTCACCAATACAGTGGGTATTTACTTAGGACATGGATCTAAATAAGGCAGCCCATCAGATGCAAGTGTCAGGAGCCCTAGTCACAACAAGGAATGCTGGTTACTGTAGTCCAAAAATATCTGGAGGGCTAAATAGTTGCCAACCCTTGGCTGAATCCAAAATAAGTCCTATCTAGAGTAGACTCACTGAAACAAATGGGACTTAAATTAGTACTGAGTAACAGCTAATTTCATATGAGAGTCAGTTTGATATAGTGGTTTGAGTGTTTTATTATGGGAGAGCAGGACTTGAATTCTTGCTCAGTTATGGAAACCTACTGGGTAACTCACACTCTTCCAGTCTCAGAAGAATGCAGTGTTAAACTCCTTCAAAACGAATCTTGCCAAGAAAATAGGGGCTCCGTAAGTAGGAAACTACTTGAAGGCACACAACACCCACAACAGCTAATTTCAGTGGGTCTTCTATATCTAAGGCTAACATTACATGGCCTGCTCTGCAGTTTCATCAATAGCTATTCTGGGTGAGGGTGGCAGGAGAATATCCTACTTAAATGTACCAGATGGGTCTTTCCATACCACAGCCTGTTGTCTTGGAACCCTTTGTAGGGAATATCATTTTGCTTCATTCTTGATGGCATTAAAATATTGAGCAAAACCACACTTTTTGCTCTCTTTGGCGGGTTACAGACCGCCATAAAGTATGCGCTCCGCGCGTACTAGGGTTAGGAAGGGCCGTATTAGGGTTAGGAAAGGCTTTACCTTCCTCATGGCCCTTATTCCTAGTACACGCGGAGCGCGTCCTTAATGGCAGCGCCCATCCACATGGGCGCCGCCATTTTGAGGTCTTGGATGCATAGCGTCCAAACGTGCTGCAGCGGAAGTGACGCCGTGAGGGTGCGCTTCGCCCCTCGCGGCGCCACTTCCGCGTTTTTAAAAGGAGTGCCATTTTGGCGCTCCTTTTTTGCTGCACCGGGAAGCCTCGCGGTCTGGCCGCTGGGGCTTCCCTCTGCAGTGAATGGCGGCAGCGGGAAAATGGCCGCTTGAGGGCGGTCTGTAACCCGCCCTTGTTTCTCTCCCCTCTCCCCACTCTTTTATGTTGGAAGTTCTTTCAATTTAAGTTGATTTTCTTTTCTTGCTCTGATAGTTGTATAGATTTCTGCTTTTTAGTTAGAGGCACTACTTGTATTTTCATACTTTCTGAATATCGCTTTTGACATGTATTATGGTTTTTAGGAGCTCTGTTATCTGTCTTGTCAAATTGTAATAAAAAAGCTGAATCTGAACATTTTAATAAATTTATAAATCTGTTTTGTAAGATACATAAATCAAGCATTTTAGACATCTTTAAGAATGTATGAATATTTTAGAGATATTTTTTGTAAGGATACAAGACTTAGGGGAGCTTTGGGTTGCATGTTTTTTTTTAAATCTACATTAGTAATAAATCATCTTCTGACTGGAAAATTATTTTGAGACTTATTATTTCATTTTCTCTAGGTTATTCAAAGAATATTTTACACTGTGAATAGATCCTGGTCTGGAAAAATATCACTAACAGAATTAAGAAAAAGTAACTTCCTGCAAGTATGTTAATTATCTGGATTCATATGGGCAGCAAGTATTTCTAACACATTCTTTGTTCCCTCATTCTGTTTGAAGGTTTCAGTTCTGTACTTGGATTTAGCAGTAAAAGTACAGCGCAGTCTGAATAGTTTGGCAGGCTTCTAATTTGGCATAACTACTAGTGTTGACAAAATCAAATCAGATATCCAGAGCATTGCTTTTTCTTGGCCAGCAGACCAATCTTGTACTCCAGTTACACCAGAGGTGGAGGAGTTACTCAAGTACTATGTGAATAGAACAGCCACTTCAACCTACACAAACTCGGTTTAGGGGGGAGGAAAGAAAACCCTACATGACCAGTAAATGACAAAAACAGCATTAAAAAGCAGATATTCCTTTAGTGTCCTTAGCAACACCATCCATGCCAGTCAATCAGGGAATGGGCTGATAATAACAACCACATGTTGCTTCTATGCAAACAAAGCCAGTGAACTGACAAATACTTGAATACAGACAAGGGTTTGAGTTCCTTTATGCTTCTCACAACCATAGGTTTATGACCACAACACACAGAGGGTGAAAGGAGGACCCATTACATGGGTCAGAAACCTATTACATGCAGAACATTACATAGACCAATAACCTGGGCCCTGTATAAACCAGTTTAGTCATATCCAGCAGCTAATTCCTTGATGGTCTCTTATGGTAATCAGATTAGGAAGCACAATTGTATTCTATTTCAGTTTTAACTGGGTCAAACATTGATTTTGCTTTTAAAAAGTCCAAATCTTTTTTCTTTTGTTTATAATAAAACATTAAAAATAGATGCACTCAACCAGTAAAATGTCATCATACAGCAATTTCAAAATAGGGCGCACACATGATAACAATAATTCTGGTATGTTTTTGTGGGTTTAAAAAAATCTTGAAGTGTATATTTAAGTTTCTATATAGATATTTTGCTGTTTAAAGTGAATTGTCAATAATAATGAAATCTTAGACATAAGGCAGCTTTCCAGTCAAATTCTCTGGTACTTCTGGTCAATCTGATTCATGCTGAGCACCTTCTGGTTAGCATAAAACCATTCTCATTTTCTCCCCCAGACCCTAGCCCTCTTGGAGGAAGAGGAAGACATAAATCAAATAACTGATTATTTTTCCTATGAACACTTCTATGTCATATACTGTAAATTTTGGGAATTGGACACTGACCATGACCTCTACATCAGCCAGAACGATCTGGCTAGATACAATGATCAAGGTAAGAGATCATATTCAAGAGAACCACATATTGTTATTACTAGCATAAATTTAATTTTCTCATATATATGCCTTATACAGATTAAATGTGATATGTCTTCTCCTCCAAGTGTCTCATTTCAGAGAGGCTAGGGGGTGGTGACAAGGGATATGGGGTTTTTTGGTTATATTCTTTCCTGAGAGCCCGCTTTCTGCTTCTCCCATTGCAACATAATCATCTTTACAGAGCCAGGTTAAGTTGTCTTTCTACTGCCAGGCATTTCAAGGGATCTGTTTTCAAATGTTGGCATTATGCCAATGGATTATTCCTATAGTTTGTTGTTTTGAGGGAGAGGTATAGTTATATATATTCTAGATATATTATTTTAT
Organism: Sceloporus undulatus; assembly: GCF_019175285.1. Classification (NCBI taxonomy): domain Eukaryota; kingdom Metazoa; phylum Chordata; class Lepidosauria; order Squamata; family Phrynosomatidae; genus Sceloporus; species Sceloporus undulatus. The sequence goes on from NC_056524.1 coordinate 218,079,650, forward strand.
ATATATCTTGTTTTATTTTTTTATAAACTACTGTAAATTCGGTTTCTTCTAAGACATCTTCAATACAGAAAAAGAAATCTAATAAATTAATTATCATTACAATCTGTAATATTGTAATAGAATGAATGGAAGCTTACCTTGGGTTAATGAACATGAGAGGCAGTTGATCTTTCCTGTACAAAAAACTACTGCTTTTGTTGTGTAACAAAAAGGGATTTTTCCAAGAAGTTTTTAAAAATTCTGAATGTTAAAGTCAGCAGAATGTGTGGATGGGCAACAAGAAGCAATATTAAATGGTTTAATATAAACCGGCACAAAGTGTGGTGGTTTTTCTGCACAGATAATTACTTTTGTGTAGAAAAAGTAGGAACAGTTTTTTTTTAACTTGTAGCAAAATACATTCAAAAATTTAAACTATTCCTAACTCTTGTACCTTTATCTACAGCTCTCTCAAGCAGAGTTATAGAAAGAATATTCAGTGGAGCTGTACTTAGGTAAGAACACAAAGAAAAATTAAAAAGGAAGAAAGAAATGTAATCCTAGCAGAAAACAATAGAATGAATCTATGTAATATGGAAATGCCCTTTTCTCCTTGTTTAAGAGTGTTTGCATACATGCAACTTGCATTACATTTGTTTTAAATCTGTTTCTAAGATAAATGTTAATATTTACATTGGCTGCAGCATATATTCAGTTTCTCTTGCAATTTTTTGCTCTTTCATCAGTAGTGGTCAAATATAAAACAAACTATTCAGATGCATTTTGCACTTTCCCTTATTCCTGAACATCTTGTCTTAGAAAATCTCAGGCAGTGAGATTCTGATTTCAGTATGAAAACAAAACAAAACAAAACAAAAGCAACAAAAATCAGTCTGAAATATCACAGCTTGAAAAGGGGACATATATATTATTGCATTATTCACAATAATGGTTTATCATTCAATGATTATAAGTAAGACTCATTATCTGGAGACATTTGCTCAGTTTAAATATTTATATAAAAGCATACCCAGATTCTGAGATAAGAGGGTGCCTTTCATTTCAAACAGGTTACATTTGTGAAATTAGGATGATATTCTTGATCTGAACTTTAAAATGTTCTTTCAAATTAAAAAGCATTGATTTCCACAGAATCAAGGAATGAATGAACACTAACTTTAATACTTTCCGAGGAACTGAAACTTAATTGTTGGCTGCACCCAGACTACAGAAATAATCCAGTTTGTCACCATTTTAAATACCATAGCTCAATGCTATGGAATTCTGGGAATTGTAGTTTGTTTTGGGACCAGAGCTCTCCAAGAGGGGAGGCTAAACATCTCACAAAACTACAGTTCCCAGGACTCCATAGCACCGAGCCATGGCAGTTAAAGTGGTGTCAACCTGGATTATTTTTGCAGTGTAGAAGCAGCCGTTGGTTTTTAAATGTCTAAAAAGTTACCCACACATGAGACTCAATTAGTTCTTGAAATTTAGTTACCAGTACGTTTCTTTGCATGATTATTTAATATTTCACAATATGTATATTCCAGAGGAATTCAAGTAGAGAAAGAGAACCAGATGAGCTATGCAGACTTTGTGTGGCTTCTGATTTCTGAGGAAGACAAAAGAAGCCCAACTAGGTAAGAAGCCATAAAAATATTTAAAAGTAGGTACAGTCAAGTATGTATATCAACGTACATGTATTTACAAGCAGTTAAGATATATGTGATACATTTTCAAGGGCAAATAGCAGCTTGGGTACATTTTCTGCCTTCAGTGATGCCCTGAAATTCTAAATATCATTTTCCAGTGCAAGACATCATATGGGAAACAGTCCAGACAAAGCTTCAGTGTGTGCATGAAAGCCATTTCAATAAAGCTTCTTTGTTAAAACATATTGCTTGTTCCAACCCTACTTAAAACAAATCCATTTCTTTCTTTCTCTAGTATTGAATACTGGTTCCGATGCATGGATTTGGATGGGGATGGCATGCTCTCCATGTATGAACTGGAGTATTTTTATGAGGAACAGTGTGAGAGGATGGAATCCATGGGCATCGAGCCATTGCCATTCCATGATTTACTGTGTCAAATGCTTGATCTAGTAAAGCCAGACATTGAGGGTAAGGGCCATTTAGGCAATAAAGCTTCCCTGTACTGCTGGTGAATTTGAGAAAAGTTATGTAAGTATGGATTTGAACTCTGCAGTTTTGAAGGTTTACGTATAATTTTTCCATTGCTTGTTTAAGTTGATGGCAGTCACAGAACAATGTCCTCATAAGCGTACTTGACCTAAAAAAACAAAAAACCTCACCTGTTCTCCAAAGTCATTGTCTAGTGCTCAAACCACTATAGCACACTGGCTCTGAAATGATGTGTGAATGAGCTCCTCTCCCCTATAAACCTTTAAAGACTAATTGTTTTGTGGCCTGAGGGCTACAGGCCTTCTTGTCTCACTATCACAGAGAATTGCTGCACTACTAATGAGATAACATATGCTGTTCTTGCAGGACGGGTAACTCTGCGAGACTTGAAAAAATGCAGAATGGCTCACATATTTTATAATACATTCTTTAATTTGGAAAAGTACCTGGATAATGAACAACGGGATCCCTTTGCAGTGCAAAAGGTATAAGCTATTTCAAAATGATGCTTACTCTAAAACATAGTAGAGTTTTCCAGTGCGAATGGAAAAGAGGCAAAAGCCTTTATGACATTTCTCATAAAGTATCAAATTCAGTGGTCATCATTATTCCTGCAAAACCTAATAAAAACAGTTCCTTCCTTAAACATATGCCTGATAGCCACAGAAAGTCATGGGTAACATGAGTAAATTAAACTGCAGTGGTTGCTGCAGCTGAATATTTGGGTGAGAAGCAAGAGAACATTGTATTATAAGCACCTGGGACAGTGTTATTTCTGCACTTGAATTTAAATAATTACAGCTTCACTTTCTTGGTACCATCAGCCTGTTAAACATTAGCTTGTTACACATTCTTTTTCTTAAATGACTAACATAGCGCTGGTAAATAAATGACACAGTTTAGAAATTGATTTTTCAGCAGACATGTCCAAGGAATACAGACATAGGAGATTTAACAGAGAGATAATTTATTTTGTATGTAAGCTATAGCAAGTCATTTATCCATTTTGGTGAAAGCAGTTAGATAAAATTGATGGTATTCTTTTTAAAATACCTCACCCTGCAGATTTCAGGGTGGCAAGCAGCAAATATATCATAAAACAAAATAGAATCATAAGATAAACAACAAAATAAAGCACTAAATAAAATTATAGAGGTCAAGGTATTTATTTAGTTCAGATATGTTGGAAAATAAAAATATTCTAGCCAGGTACCAGACAGCATGGGAATCTATTTACAGCTGTTTACAGAACACATTCCAACAACAAGAAATCTCCCTACAGGGTTTTTCTTGTTAATGATCATCAAGTTAACGTTGACTCATGGTGACCTTATGAATGAGAGAACTCCAAGTTACACTGCCATCAACAGCCCTGCTCAGGTCTTGCAGACTTAGGGCTGTGGCTTTCCTGACTGAGGGCCAAAACAGACAGGCAAAAAAAAAAAACTCCACAGGCTTTGGGGTGGCATGGGGGCTTGATGTATGCACAGTGCACACCCTGACGCTGCCCCTAAGCCGGCATCATGCTGCCCGCTGACCACACAGCGGGCAGCACCATGGCATTTCTGCAGCAATGGCATTCACATGTGCTGTGCCGCAAAAATGCCAAAACCCTATTGCTGCGGTGAAAAGGGCACCTTTTTACCACCTCAAAAAGGAGCAGCATTTTTCCATTTCTTTTTGGACCAGAGAAATGCTGGATCATGCCCGCAGCATGTGGTTGCTGCAGCCCCAATCCAGCGCTCAAAGGGGCAGCATAGAGACAGACTTTCAGGGCTGTCCATTTTGCCCCTGAATCTGTCCCTCTTTTCCTACTGCTTTCCACCTTGCCAAGCATTTTTGTCTTTTCTAGTGAGTCATGTTTTCTCATGATAGGTCAAAAGTAGAACAGTCTCAGTTTAATTATCTTGGCTTCTAGGGACTGTTTAGGCTTGATTTTCTCTAGGATCCATTTGTTCATTTCCAATAAGAAAGGCACTGGGAGAGAATGTTTGGCAAGAGATCCCAAAACATAATTTCTATAAATTAATGTCCTTAAACAAGTATCCCCTTTCTAAGCTTAAACATCTATAACTTCTAGACATATCTCAGTTGGAATTAAAAGCAGGAAAAGTAAAGACCTTTCCACACAACACAGCTATAGCACTCTGATTTCATTTTAACTGCCATGGTAACATCCAATGGAATCCTTGGGTGTTGTCATAACTCACCCTCAGGACAATTCAGATGAGAAGGAGGCATATTACCAAGAAGTTCCAGCTCCTGATAGTGGAGCTGTTTCTGAGGAGATGGGGACTGAAGCAGAGGATCCTGCTCTCCAGCAGGAAATTGAAGACACATTGAACAACAAAGAGAGAAGTGCCAAGCTCCAGCAGCAGTTAAATCGGAGACACTGATTAATTGATCTCCAGGTGTTGTTGAGATTGCTGCCTATAAATTGCCCAGCAGCTCTTTATGTTTTCATTGTTCTTAACCATCTTATCTGGATGACTGATTTAACTCTGGCTCTTGTGCTTCCTTGGCCTTGTTACGTTTTGACAACTTTGTTTATTCCTTGTTGGCTCTTGCATCTGGATGGCTGAGTTGTTACAGACTCTTGGACCATCTGACAACCATCCTTGTGCTTCTCACTTCATCTGGTTGCAGTACTCTGTGACTGACTTGTCCTGGACTGACTACCCAACAGCTCTTTCACACCAACCACCTGCTTGCTTGGATACTTGCTGACTTGTGTTCAGGACAGATTTGTAGTTGGTGAGGAACTAAAATGAGATGAGAATTCTCAGTGCCTCCTACCTAAAATGCAGATCTTATTTGTTCAAAGTATGTTGCCATGGCAGTTAAAGTGGAATCACAGTGCTATAATTCTGCTGTAAAAGGAACTTAACTCTACCCACCTTTTTTCAGTTGAGTCAGAGTGGGCAATTTGTGACCCTCCAAATGTTGTTAGATTGTAACTTATATGTTCCTCCACTATGGCCTGTGCTGACTAGGGATGCTGGAAATTGCAGCCCGACATCTTCTAAAGAGCCATGAGACCCAATCTTGCTTTAAGGCAATTTCTGTATCATTATTGAGTTGATATTAAAAGATGTGATGAATGCTTTGAAGTTTATGTTCAGTAAAAGTTTTAAACTTAAGCATAATAGAGCAGTGCCTCTCTTGGCATACTGTTAATTTAATAGTCTGAACTGAACATGTGCTCACCTCAGTGCAGTCATCTCTCCCAATGCAGATGTACCCAGGTATGTTTCATGTCAACAGTGAAGCACTATTTTTATTCCATCACATCTGTAGACCTGAGTCGTCAATTGAATGAATGAGGATCCCTGTGTAAACAAGTTCATGTGTTAACATAAACACAGATATGGCATATAAAGCATTATTTGTTTTCTCTTTTTACTATAGTCTTATATAATTTATATGGTTTTATATATTATTATTATTAACTGTATATCTCATCTTGTCCCCTAAGAAGTGAGACTCAAGGATATTTGAGAATTATTCCCTGTAGGGAGGTGTATAATTTTTTTGTAATATGAACAATCTACCTTATAGTCAAAGTAATATACATTCAGAAAATAAATGGACAGGAAGAAGAGAAAAAGAGATATAACTAATACACAATAGGGTTCTGACCCCCCTCATCCTAACTATAATGAAAAATAAAAAAGAATAAATATTATTATTCCACCATAATAGATCCAGCTAAATAATTCTACTAAAATTGCTAAAAACCATAACCACAGTTTATTCTATCATTAGATTTCTTATTTCTTAAACATTTGGTTTGCAGTCTTCCAGAAATCTTTAGTTGGCTTGTTCCTTAAAATCCATATTAATTCGTCCATTTGGTCTAATTTTGCAACCTTAACCATTCATTTTTCTGTCAGCGCTTCAGTCCATTTCAGTCCATTTCCAAGTTTGAACAAACAACGTATTTGTTGCTGTTGTCATATATCAAAGAATTAATCCATATTTACTCTCCAGTTCTTTGTCCATAGTACCCTACAAAAAATATTTCTGCTAAAATCTACCTTTGAATTTTTACGATTAACATATAAATCTTACCAGGTAGAAGTTTATGATAATTTTCCTGAGGCTATGTTTAAATATTAACTATATTAAATATTTGTTTACTTTTCATTATTAAAGCATCGTACCATTACAACAATAATTGCAACGATTTTAATTATGTATATATGTGAAAATTATGTAAAATTATGTAAACATGATGTTGATGTAAGACTTCATTTGTTTCATTTTCTGGCATTTCTCATCCTTTTATTTAGGATGTTGAAAATGATGGCCCTGAGCCCTCTGACTGGGACAGATATGCTGCTGAGGAATATGAAATTCTTGTTGCTGAAGAGTCTGGCAATGAACAGTTACAAGAAGGGTGGGTGTTGATACTTACAAAACCAGATTATGGTTGCTACCCCCAGATGCCTTAAAAATAAATAAGTTTTGAAACTCAAAAACATTAATTTCAAAGAAGACTCAGGTCCAAAACACACTGCAGAAATAATCCAGTTTAACTGCCCTGGCTCAGTGCTAGGGAGTCTTGGGAATTATAGTTTGTTGTGGCACCAGAGCTCTCTGACAGAGAAGGCTAAATGTCTCACAAAACTACAGTTTCCAGAATTCCCTAGCATTGAGCCAGGGCAGTTAAAGTGGTCTCAAACAGGATTATTTCTGCAGTATGTTTTGGACTTCAGAAAATAAATATTTTAAATTGAAGAAATTTTTTAAAAATTAACAATACAAATCTGATGAGTTACTCTGTAATCAATCTTAGAATATCAGGGCACATGCATTAGTCCAAAATGTCAGAGAAAGTTATTATGGCTATAAATAAAGAGATAAAGTATCAAATCCTGAATCAAATCATTCATTATGTCAATACTTTCTTTGATGGCTTTGTAATTGATTTGACTTTACAGAATCAATTAACTGAATGGTTACTAAACTAAACTAAACTAAACACGGAGACGTGTTAGTATATCCATGTAACACAAGGTAGGAATCATACATTCCTTCAGATGATGATATTGAATTGCATTTCCCAGCATTCCGTACCATTGTCTATGCTGGCTAGGGCTGCTGGGATTTGCAGTGCAATGTGTGTCCTGAGTAAGTTTCACCTCTAATATAGATAAGGTTTTCTATGGTGTATTTAAAACAATATGAGTTCTTGGAGAACTCAGTTTTGATAGAGAATAGAAAAGAGCCTTGCTTTTATTATGTTTTCATTTGTAGTACACCATCAGGTTTTGATATCATTATAGCTCAAATATTTATGTGTGGGTTAGTTAGTGGCAAGAAAAATTTTGTAGTAGTATGGGAGCACCCTAATTGTGATGCATCTAAAAGTTTATTTCTGCTTCAAGGCCAAGCTCTGAGTAATAATAATAATAATAATAATAATAATAATAATCCTGTTCTGTAAACCCCGTTCTGTCCGTAAAGCATATAATTGTATTGGAGGACCCCCCGTTATTTCCAGTAAGGAATGGCACATGCGTACTTGACTGTGTGTGTATGTGCCTTGACGTTGCCTGTTGAATTATGGTGACCTTATGAATTTCATTTGATTTTCTTAGGCAAGGAACATTGAGAGGTGGTTTTGCCAGTTCCTTCCTCTGAAATATTGCCTATTGAACTTGGTATTTGCTGGCAATCTCTCATCCAAGTATTAACCACAGCTGACCCGCTAACCTTCCAAGATCAGAGAAGATCTGGTGCCTTCAGGGTATTTACCGTATATACTCGACTATAAGTCAGTCTCATGTATAAATTGAGAGCAGGTCTTGGGACCAAAATTACGGATTTTGCCATGACCCATGACTAAGTTGAGGGTAAAACTTGAGGCTCCTTCAGTGTGTGTATGTGTACACTTGGCAAGAGGGACTAATTGAGGCTTTATGCTTCAGCATTTCAACTTTGGTTTCAGCCTTCACAGGCAGGAGAGGGACCCAGTTTGTTTAACAGCAAGAGAAAAAGAAATACCTCATGGGGAAATCTGGAAGAGCTGCTATCATATTACCATACTGACCCATAAATAAGTTGACCTGGGATTTTGGGGTCAATTTTTGGGCATAAATTTTGGGTATAAACTTTTAGACTTATAGACAAGTATATACGGTAGGCTGTTTCCTAATTATCCATGTCTACTTCTGAAAATATCCCCAGAAAAAGAGGACACAGACATTAGCACTGAGCAGGTTGAAGATGGGATTTGTTTTGTTGTTTGACCATAGATCAGCCAACACAATTCAGCTCTGAAGAAGCACATGAATTGGCATGTTTTCTCTCACACCGGTGGCTGCCTCGTGGCAATTCTTTGAAATTGAAAACTTTTAATATTTATAATTACACTGCATGTATAATCTTTTCACTATCTTTGTTCTTTTCTTGTAGATCCTTTGAAGATGACTATGAAACAGATGAACTGTTATCGTTCCCTGAAATTGAAGAAAAGTCGGACAAATTAGTTATTTCAGATCTTGCACCATAAAAATATTGCAGATGGGTCATTAAGGTCTGTCAGTATTAAATGGAAGTGTCTTCAGTTCCTATATTTCAAGAAGTAATTTTATTGTTGAAGATGCAACCAGCCTTTGAAACACAGATTTTTAAAAATGTCTTCTGCAGTATGGTAACTTCCCAAAATATGACACTGTCTTTGGAAAATATATTTGTGCAACCATATGTAGAAACTGGCTGTATGTGATGGGAGTTGTCCAGCACATCTGGAGAGTTTTGTAAAAGAAACAAGGAGGGCTGTACCCCACAGAAAAGCACAAAAAGAATCCATATTTGCAGAAATTGTAAAACATGTTTAATAAATTATTTGTCTTCATATTGGGATTATTTCCCCTCCTATTTATATTTAGAAATTATACTTCACCATGATTATATGCTATACATAATTGTGGAGTAACTCTCATAACATTCTGATGCAGTCAAAAACCACAGTCTTTTTCCAGAAATATTTCCAGATTACCTGGGCACCCTATAATTTAAGTATCATGGAATAAGAGCCATGTAGAATATTAGCAATTAATATGGGGCTCCAAACTGCTTATTTAAATAAAATATCAAATTTTAAGGGTTTTTTTAAAAAAATAAAAGAGTTTATTCTAGTAAGATAAGAAAAGGCTATTTAGTATTCATTGCTGTTCTTCACAGAAAGAACTTCCCTTTTAATGAAGATTTTGCAACACCAAGTATGTGAATCCCAGGTACCTATTTAAGGAGTGCAATTTGCTTCCAGGTCTCTGGACCACGACTATCTTAAATCCATATAGGTGAAGGGAGATAATCCAAAATATTTCAGACATGAGACATCATTGCCTTTTCCTTTTCACATACTTAAGTTTTTCATCCTAAAATCTACCAATAGTTTCTAGAAGTGATAGAATGATTCTTCTAGTGCAGGGATCAGGTAGCTTTAGCCACACAAATGTTAAACTTGGAGTGATACACAAAATATGAACATGTTGCTGGACTGCAACTTCCATGATCTCTCACCTTTCGCTATGTTGGCTATGGATGATTGGACTTGTAGTCGACCAGCATTTGGAGATCAAACATCCACTCCCTAGTTCTAATGACTGAGAGGTGTGAGGTGCTTATTGTTCCAAAATCAAAATAACCTCACTATATAGAGCAGAACATTTTCTAGACATATTTAGAAGACTATAGTCAGATTCGCCTTCCATCTACCCTCCAGTCTTTCTTATGATTCACACTTTTTAAAAGGAAAAACAGCACTAAATGAAATGTTGCTTTTGGACAGACTGGGAAAAATATGGTAACTTTTTAATATGCTTTTTTCAAATGAGACTGGGAAAGGGAGAAGTGTCACTCAACATACTTCACACTTAATTGCTTAGCAGGTGACTCATGCATAGTGGCATTCCACATGATGATAGTAAGATCAATGTAGCCTTATTCTGGAGATGACACATATTTTCCTGATGTGGAAATAATGCACGGTGAGCACTGGGAAGACATGGCATCTCCACAGAGGGGGTGAAAGGCTGACAGACATTGTGAAGGGTCTGAATTACAACTGAGATATATTTGCATATTCATTACTAAGAAAAACAAACAATGGTGTGGAAAGAACTGTTATATATTATGTTGAAAACTGCTGTTATTCGATGGACAGTGTTTACAAAAGGATCTGGCACCCCACTACCACTAAACATTTGTAAGTGTACATCTTGTCCAAATGCTGTTGTATAACCTTGACATGCCAAGGCACAGGCAGGTTTTGTAATGTTCTGATGTCATTGTTGGTACATATTTCCCTACTTCATCCTAGGTCTTGAAACACAATCTTGGTTCAAACCCTTTAATGTAAATTAAATGATGCATGTGTCCTAAGAGTCTGGAAGCCACACCAAAGCCATGTTCCACGCTTTGGTGCGGCTTCCGGACTCTTAGAATGCATGCATCATTTAAACAGCATACCTCCAAAGTGACCTGAAGTAGCTTTATTTTGGCCTGTCTGTATGGGGCCATAGTTTGTGGAGGTGAAACAATAAGGGTTGTGCTCTTGGATTCTTAAGTGTTTAGATTGCTTTTAAAATGATCAGTCCTTTTTAAATACCACCAAAAAATCTGTTAAAATAATGTTAATGATCATGCATTTAATATCCGACAGAAACACATTAATCTCACTTTTATTTATGTATGAAACTGAACTAATGAAATATTAGCATACTAAATTTAACTGGTCTTGTCACAGAGCTAAATGTGTACTAGAATACAGCTCCAGAACCTCATCTCAGTGTTCAGGATCAGCCACAGAATATATACTGTAACCATGAAATTAGGGTATCTTTGAGCATCTGTCTGATCTGTACAGTAGGGTTTTCAATTAGAAAGTATGATTTTAAAAAAAATCATCCTTCACAGACCCTTCATGGGATGGAAATATAGTTGTATCCCCTCTTATATTAAAATCAGTGCCTCCACCACGTTGAAGAAGTGTTATAACACAGTGAAACAACACATGCTTTGTCTGCCAGAGGTCCCAGGTTCAGTCTTTTGGGGTTGACAAGGACTTCCTTCTGAAACCCTGAAAAACTACTGCCAGTCTTGTGTTTTTGAACAAAGAGGACCAGTGATTTGACTTGCCATTAGGCAGATTTGTATACATAGGGCCATTGCTGAGCAGCTACAGCAAAATCCTATATATTTGAAATTCGAGAGAAAAGCTTCCTGGTCAGAGTCTGTGTCCTTTAGACAGGACATAGCACCTTCTGTTTCAGAAAATAAATAGCATCCTTTTTTTTAATGCTCACTGTAATAACAACCAATTCACATTTTTAATGCTGGTGAATGCACTTTATAAAATATTCTCCCATCAGGCATTATCAATACAGATCAGACCTAAAAGGAGAGACAGTTATAAAATTCTAGGAATTAATGAAAAATAACTTCAGTAAAGTCATAATTCTAGGCCAGGTGTTAAGAAACTCATTAGCCTATAGTATAAGATCAAAACCTATTTTCTTTGTATGGATTATTTACATTTTACCTGAAGGTGCGTACGTTTATGGTTTGAGAATTACCAAAACTATAGCAAATCCCCCAAAGTTGTTTAGAAACATGCAGTCCACTGCTTATTTTCCTATTATATTGAATTTTTATCTCAGAGCATTTGAACTAATTTTTACAGTTCAGTACTAAGCTCGAATAGATATAATCAATGTCATTGTTTCAATAAATTTATTCTTTAATGCAGCAGTCAACTTTTTATATATTATATATTATGACACAAGTATCAGATAAGGGAGTTGATGGACTATAACCTAATCTTTTGCAAAAGTAGAACTGACATTTACAACAAATTATTTTGATTTGAACGTCTTGATCCAAGATGGAGTAATTACTGACATGTCTGCAGCCCATGTAGTAATGCTATGTTGCTAGTTGGGTTTTTGACTTACAATCCAGCCCTACTCATGCAAAGCTCTTGCTGGGGCCTGCTATTAGAGAGAATATTACTGCTACCATTCTGGCCAGGGAATTATTCTGTTTTGTAATAAAGTCTTTGTCCTCCACCCATCTTGTAGTTTGGACGAAGAACTACATTTTCTGGATAGCCTAAAAACAGCATCTGAAATAAACATGTTTTGATTAAGTTTGTTCCCTCCTTAGAGTTCCCAGAGTCCTTTCCATGTCATTCTTAATTCAAAGAGAGTTTTTACTACACAAGAACCCCTTTTTATTATTCAGCATGCTCATTTAACCCAACATAAACACAAAGGTGTGCTTAATGTCAACGAGAATAGGCAATTATTAACCAAGCTGCCATATCTTATTTGCCATTAAATAAATTGCAGGCCATTATCATCATCATTTCCCTTGAAGCCAGTGCTGCAGCTATGAACATAGTTTTAGCAACAAAAAAAAATGTGTAAATGGCAATACATTAGTTACCAGTTATGTTAGCATTGCTTTTGATTAGACGTACTGTATTGGGAAATAGTTATATGCTTCCTCATATTCAAAAATACTGAAAAAAGTATGCTGATTTTTCTGCATTGTAAAATCAATCTTTTGGGGATATTGTAGCCAAAATGGAGCACAAACTCCCTATTTTTATTCCCAGTTCTGTTATGCAACACTAATGAACATGTGTGAGAATGTGCCTGTGCATACCTTGTTTAATTTGGGGTAATTGTTACAGGTATTTTTAAAGCCAAATTTTAGAAAGTTTAACTTTATCTGCTGCTCTTGATGCTGTATAACAGTTTTCTTATCTAAAGAGCAAAAAATAATAACACCTACCTCATATGAAAGGGGTTAAGATAATTCAGTTTGCTATGCTGTAGAAATTCCTTTCAATAAAGGGCTCAAGCAATACTTGATTGGTTATTCACGTCCTTTTATGCCTTTTGAGGCAAAGTCTTTCTTCTGCCAGTTAGAGTGGGGCGAGAGAGACATGGTTAGTATATAAAAATATAATACAACTGTATCAAGTTTGTATCATGTGTTTGCTTTTATGAAGTTGTAGTCAGCCAGTTTGTTACTGATTTTTTAAAATACATTTTTGGGGGGCTGCCACATAGAGGCAGTATTGTGCAAAAGACACACAACTGAGATGAATTCCAGTTAGTATCAGGTTTATTGATAGAGTGGATTTTGGTTTTACGCTTTGCTAAAATTTTTGGTAGAATCTGACATAACTGTCTTGATTAAACATCAGGTATTCCAAGACAATCCCAAGAGCAGCTTGTGCTTTGCTTAATATATATAGCTTTAGAAGACCAAAAAGACTATCCACAATGCAAAAATAAGTGAGTCTAAGAATATCTTGAAAAGTCACAGTATGTTAAATCTATGCAAGCAAGAAAAAATTCATCAAGAAAGAGCACAGACAATATAAAAATTAACCAATTTGCAGTAATCCTTGTAATTAATGTTTATTCATGTATCTTAATGTGCTTTGTTATTATGTGTTAAAGTTTGCCAAAACTGAGATATACAAAAATAAATAAATAAATAAATAAATGTAAAACTTGGTTAAAGCAGTTGTTCAAAAATTGCTTGCCCTGGGCATGGGTTTGCTTTAACTATTTTACTTTGTATTTTCCTTTTTGCAATTAAAATATTTTAAAAAATAATGGACCTCATCAGTGATCTTCCTACCCCATTAATCATGAAGTAATGCATTGTAACGTGACAGCAGTTAACCATAACAGCAACCTCAGAAACACAAATAAATGGGAAGAAAGAAATATTCTTAAGTGGAATGAAAATTAACTAGCATTGTGTGTTATTAAATTACTGTTACTTTAAAACATTTTGAATTTTAAAATGGCTGCAAAAAGCAGCAAGTGAGCAGTCAGATCTGGAATGCTCCCTGATACTGCTTTCTTCTTTTTCTTCTTTTTCGGCAAATCCAATAACCTGGCTATATAGGAGACATTTCCACACAATTGTTTTTATTCATTTTTATTTCAGCTTCTTCAAATACTATTTTAAGTATTTTAAAATTACCCCACATCTATGCACCCACTGTCTTGTAATTCAAAACATGCAGATCAGTAGGAGGAAAGGAGGTAATTAATTGAGTTTTTGCATTAATGAAAAGAAATGCTTTCCAAACAGTCTCCCATCAGGAGAACAACAGAAGAGGACTGACGTCATGTGATAAGCCCCAGCCAAAGATGCAATTATCCTGCTCCAATTGCAATATTCTGCCTTGTGTGATAAAGTCCTGATACTCTTCTATTGCTACTGTCATCTAATCCCAGTATTAGGCTTTCCTTGGCAGGTTCAGGACTGGCATAATTACCTGTACCATCCTCCCTGAAACCTGCAGAAAACTCACTAAGTCATTCTTGAAAAGGAAGAAAACCAGTCTTAAAGGCCAAGGCTCAACAACATAACATATCCATGCCTTCAGTGTTTTTCAGAGTTGACATTCCCGGTTGTGAACACAGAACCTATTATGAATTTGGTAACATTTCCAAGTTCTTGATTGCAGTACTGAAAAAGATAGTAATTGAAAATACAGTGTTTTTAAAAGATATTTTAACAAGGAAGGGAATATAATCAAAATTCTCAGGGAGTGTTATGTTGTTTTATATAATGGAAAATAATAAGATAAATGTTAACATTGAATAAATCCTACAAATGAAGAACCTAAAAAAAATTCTCAACACCAAGCACACACAGAAATAACATCAGCTATTTTTTTTATTAAAAAAAATAACTAAGCACTGCAGGCTTTATGGGTGGTTTTTTATAATCATTATTTAATGATATCCTTTCAGCAACATCCCAGAGACCAGCATGAACGATGGCAATTCCCCAAGTCTGGTTATGGAGAAACACTCAAGTTTCAGAGCACAGACCGATCACATTACTTGACCAAGATAAAAGATCTTCTTGGCTATTTTAGCACAAAGGTTAAATGAATTTGTCATAGCATATGTCTACCCTGATCAAACTGGCTTTATGTTTAAGAGACATGTGCCAGACAAGGTCAGATAGTCAGAAAACAGCTTATAGTTTATAGTTCAGCAAGATAAGCAAATAATCTGTGACTACACTTTCCTTGAATTCCCTCAAAGTTCTTGACTAAACGGCAAAAGATCTTGAAAAATTTATAGCATAGAGCAAACATGTTTGATGTATTAAAAGCATTAAACATGGGCTGACTTCGAGCAGAGGCAGCAATTCCTAAGACAAAGAGAGAGATCCAGCTAAAAGTTCATAAGGATGGATAAGATTATATTAGAACACGACAGGAGGCTTACATCACTGTCTAATATTTTTACCAGCTAATACACAACCTCTAAAACATCCAAATCCTAGGATCCTATTCTGGGAGAAAAGTAAGATATATTAAACAAACAAATAAAGCAAAATCTTGACATAGGTTACTTCTCCACTCAGACTCTTCTTAGAACATGCAAAATTTAAATGACAAATTTAAAAAGCATGCAAAGTGACAAATAGATGTTTACACTACCTAGGGATTTACTTTTAACAGAAAAACCAATAACATCTCAACAGCTGTTAAACAAATTGGAGGATATTAGTGTATAGTGGTTGCTGCAGCTTCAAATTATATCATTTATTAATATCATGTGCAGAATTTTAGGATGATCAGGAGCCATAAATACATTTGAGTTGTACTATATTGAAGTAAAAAACACTAGAGAGGAAGTATCTGAAATTTGTAGAGACTGTGAATGATACTTTTGGCTTGTAAACTAGTATGAAGCTGATCTGCAAACTGGACCTAGCCATTTCCATTACGGTTCAATAATGTAATAAGGTATGGGCATCAGCCCTATAAAAATCTGGGTTAGTATGATCTAAGAACTACATTTTAAAAATGTATATCACCTCTGATAAATTAAACTGTTCAGGATTAATAGAGATTCTGTATCATTCTTGGAGAACGTGCTCTTTTTATCTGTTTAAAAACTTCATCTTAAAAATGCCGACACTTAGAATTACTAAGTTCATCAGGCATGGCTGCTGCTGCAATCCTGTACACACTTATCAGGGACGCTCTCAAATTTTGTGGTGCTTATATTTGTTATGTCATCTTGTAAATTTATTTATTTATTTTATTTCCAGGATTTATATCCCACCTTTCTCCACAATGGGTACATTTGGTATCTTGGTATTAATTTGTACTGGTCTATGACCATAATAAAGAAATCCATCCATTCTTAGTATTAATCATCCTGGCTTTCCCTTTCTATTGAGAGCTCCAATCCTGAAGACTTTGTGTCCCTCTTAGCTACATTTCCTGTCAAGGAAGAAACAGTGGGGATTCCTCCTGGCTCTGCATTTAAGTCTTCAGGCCAGAATGTTAGAGGTGACCTTTCACCAGTGGGAACATCAATCTCAGAATCAAATTTCTGCTTTCTAATAACAAATGAGAATAATGAACTGAACACAGTTCCCAGGAAAATATCAGGATCTTTGGAGAGACATTCTATCCCTGAGCAGTTGATGGAGACACTTTTGGAAACTCTACAACCACTGTTTATGATTAGGAGATGTAGTACCCATTGGACGTGAGTGAGAGAAAGTGCTTTAATGATCATATCTTGATTTGACTGGAACTCACTGGTATTGCATTTGTGTTATGTTCCTTGTTTGGTTATTCTGAACCACTTTGTTTGTTGGCTTCCATTCTGAGAAGGAATTTTAATTTTATTAAAAAGTTTTTTTATTGCATATTAAAAATTAAACATTTACAAATGTCATCATGTTATAAAGTATATGACATATGTATGTACATTATATATAGTTAAACAGAATAAATCAAACTAATTTTCCATTTAAGGTAAATTGAATTTTAAGTCTTCTTTCCATTGTATTTCTTCATTTCCTATTAAACAAATAAACTTCCTTCATATAACATTTGTCTTGTGTGGTTATTAATGCTGCTTCATATTGCTTCCCTGTATAGCTATTCCCTGCAGATACCTTCAGTATATTAATTGCTCTGTTAATTTTCACATTCCTATTACTTTTATTGTGAAAAAAGTT
The DNA here is from genome assembly GCF_019175285.1 of Sceloporus undulatus. NCBI lineage: Eukaryota > Metazoa > Chordata > Lepidosauria > Squamata > Phrynosomatidae > Sceloporus > Sceloporus undulatus. The sequence goes on from NC_056524.1 coordinate 218,096,818, forward strand.
TTATTATCAGTATATGTTCTTAAATGCATTCTAGTACAATTATTTCCATCGTCTACCACAATATTCTTTTACCCTCCCCCATTCCTTTTCAGTTTTCGCCTTATCCTTTCCATGGATAAGACTTGTCAATCGGTCCATTTCTACAGCCACTCATCTGTAGTTGGCAGCATATTTAGTTTCCAGTATTGAGCCAGAAGTAACCTTCCTGCAGTGATCATATAAAGAATTTTATGCCAATGTAGGGGTTCTACTTTCCTTGGAAGTTTATTTGTCATGTTTAGGAGATAGATCTCTGGTAGTGTATCAAACTTCACTCCAATAATCTCAGTTATTACCTGGTGCATTCTATTCCAAATTTTTTTTTAACCTCGGGGCATTCCAGACATGATTCCATGTCCCTTTTGCCCTCAAGCATTTCCAACATAAGTTGTTCTCCCTTCTATTAATTTTGGCAATCTTGACCAGGGTAAGATGCCATCCAAATGCCATTTTCTATAGTTTTCCTGTAAATTTTGGCAACATGTGAATTTCAAAGTTTTTTTTCTGGCATTTTGCCAACTTTCCAGTTCAATTACTGTGCCAACGTCTTTGGCCCACCATATCATGGAGTCCTTTATAATCTCTTGTTCCACCTTTCTTTGTAACAGGGCTTTATACAACTTAGATGTTAGTTTCCAGTTTTCCTTCAATAATATTTCATCTAATTCATTTTTCTCAGTTTCAAAGTTTTCTAAATTTACATCTAATTTGAACCTGTTTAAGAGTTGATTGTAGAGGAACCAGTGCTTTTGTATCTCCATAGGCTTGATCTCTTCCACTGCTTTCAGACTGTAATTGTTCGTGTTATTCTTTATTAGTAAGTCCTCATATCTTAGCCATCTGGAGATCTGTGTTTTGTTGAAAAGAGCCTCGTGAGGCGAAATCCAACCAGGGATTTTTCTATAGAACAGTTGTTTTATTTTTAACCAGGTTGTCAGGATGGCTTTTCTTATAAAGTGATGTTCAAAATCTCTTTGGATGTTATGTTTCCTGTACCATAGGTACACGTGCCATCTGAAGCGTATATTAAATCCCTCCAATGCGAGCAGTTTTTCATCATTTAAGTCTATCCAGTCCTTTGCCCAAATTAAAGTGTTAGCTTGAAAATATAATTGGAGATCTGGAAGGTTGCATCCCCCATTTTCGTATGTGTCAATCAAAGTCTTCCATTTCATATGTGGTTTCTTTCCACCCCAAACAAATTTCCTTATTTCTCTATTCCATTCCTCCAATATTTTATAGTTCAAGATAATTGGGATATTATTAAATAAATAGTTAAATCTTGGCAACACCATCATTTTAACTGCAGCAATTCTACCAGAAAATGATAGGTTTAATTTTTTCCATCTTATCAAACCTTGTTTAATCTTTTTCCACACAGTCTTGTAATTGTTCTCAAAAAGTTCAGTATTTCTATTAGTGATCCAAATTCCTAAGTACTTAGTCTTTTTCACATTTGTACATTTTGGAAGATCTTGTATTTCCTTTTTGTGTATTTCACCGATTTCTGTGTATTTATTTTGAATCCTGATGTTTGACCAAAATAGTTTATTATGTCTATAACTTTGTGTATACAGGTAGTTGGATAATACAATGTTTTTAAAAGGAAAATATCAGGTTGAAAGACTTATGGAAATTTTTAACAGCAGGTTTCAGGTTAGAAACTGGGGTGCCATGTGTTGATATATCAGAAAAGCACCTTTTAGCAATCGTCTGATGTAGATGACAAGAAATAGATTGTTTTAGAAAATTTCAGTATTCTTGCTATTTGGAGCAAGTGGGATTTTAGATAGCATAGCATTTCCTGCATGTCAAATTCTTCCTTCATTTTAAAACCTCTCATTTCCTCCTGTTAGCTCTGAGTTACATGGCAAAAAATACCTGTGTAACTTAGGGCCTGAACAGACAGGCCAAAATAAAGCTGCTTTGGATCAGTTTGGAAGTATGCTGTTTAAATGATGCATGGGTCCTAAGAGGCCGGAAGCCATGCCAAAGCCATGCTCCAGTCCTAAGGACTGAAGCGCAGCTTTGGCGCAGCTTCTGGCCTCTTAAGATGTGTGTGTCATTTAAACAGCATACTTCCAAAGTGATCCAATGCAGCTTTATTTGGGCAACGTGAATTTCAAAGTTGGATTCCTCCTCTCAACAGCCCAGACTGTACCTTCACAGTAAATATGCAATGTGGCATTCTCTGGAGTGGAGAGAGGAGGAATCAACAAAATGTGGGACATGCCCAAGTCCCTTCCTTCCTGAGAAAAGTGTTTGTGTTCTAATAATTAACTACTTCCTGCAGCACCTTTCTCCCAAATATGACATCCACCAATCTGAACTTGTCAATCTTGTAATGGCAAACAAAGGAAGAAGGATAACTCCAGGTGACTATCCTACATATGTCCATGAGCAGAGCATTGGCGGAAAACACCGCTGATATGACAGCTGCCCTGGTTGAATGTGCTATGAAATTAAACGTGCAAGATATTTTGGCAATGTCATATGCCATTAGGAGGCATGCTTTGATCCATGTGGCTATTTTGGAGTGAGACGCCTTAAAACCCAATGAAGCTGGATTAAAGGACACAAAAAAGGACTCAAGGAGACGAAAGGGCTTAGTTCTACAAATGTAAATTTTTAGTTCTCTGTGGATGTGAAGGGTTAGGGAAGAAAGAGGAGAGGATGAGTTCTTGGGACAGGTGAAAGGTAGAAATTACTTAGGCATAAAGGAAGGGTCAGAACAGAGAGAAATGTAGTCCTCATTGCAGTGGCAGAGGTGTTCCTAACCAAAAGAGCTGCCAACTATGATACACAGTGAGCAAACATAATAGCTACCAAAAAGGCTAGCTTTAAAGAGAGAGGCCTCAGGGGAACCTTCCCAAGAGGCTCAAATGCATATTTTGTGAGCTGCTGTAAAACTAAGGGCTGGCTCAAAGATGTGAAAGAGTGCCTGGCTGGAGGAGATATGATGGTAGCACCCCTACAGAATCTTTGTACATGCAGATGAGAGGACAGTGTGGCTCCTAGGGTGTTAGAACTGAAGACAGTTTAGCTGTCTGCCCCTTCAAGGTATTAGGCCTAAGGCCAAGATCCAGTCCTCTCTGCCAGAAGACCATGATGTGAGGCAGATGCCCAGTAATTAGCTTTGCATCACCTAATAAAAACCTTCCATGTGGCTTCATAAATCCTTGCTTTGGATAGCCTGCAAGAGGACAAGAATATTCATCACAGAATCTCTATTCCCATACTTCAGAGTTTACTGTTCAGTCTTCAGGTGGCTAGCTGGAGCCAACCCACATCTGGATGATGAAGAGGACCTTGAATTAGCAGGTCTGGCCACAGTTGGACATGCCATGGATTGCCTGGGGACAGCTTCATGAAATCCAAGAACCAAGGTCTCCTGGCCCAATAGGGAACAATGAGTACCACTTGTGACCTTGACGCCCAAACCTTCCTAGAATTATAGAATCATAGAGTTGGAAGAGACCACAAGGGCCATTCAGTCCAACCCCTGCCATGCAAGAATATATAATCAAAGCACTTCCAACAGATGGCCAGGCACAATCTGTTTAAAAACCTCAAAAAGAGAATCCACCACACTTCAAGGCAGTGTATTCCACTGTTAAAAACTTACCATCGGGAAGTTCCTCTTAACATTTCGGTGGAATCTCTTTTCCTGTAGCTTGAATCTATTGCTCCACGTTCTAATCTCTGGAGCAGAAGAAAACAAGCTTGCTTCTGCTTCCTTATGACATTCTTTCAAACATTTAAACATGTCTTATCATGTCACTTCTTAACCTTCCCTTCCCTAGGCTAAACATACCCACGTCCCTAAGACACTCTTTGGAGGGCATGGTTTCCAGACCTTTCACCATTTTGCTGGGCCCCCTCTGAACACATTCCAGCTTATCCGGATCCTTCTTGAATTATGGTGCCTAGAACTGCATGCAGTATTCAATGTGTGGTCTGAGCAAAACAGAATAAAGTGACACTATTACTTCCCTTGATCTAGACACTATACTCTACTGATGCAGCCTAGAATCATATTGGCTTTTGTAGCTGCTGCAGCACACTGCTTACTCATTTTCAGCTTGTTGTTCACTAAGACATCTCTTTTGCATACACTGCTGTCAAGCCAGGTTTCTCCCATCCTAAATCTGTACATTTCATTTCTACTGGCCAAGCATAGTACTTTATTAGTTTTGGCCCAATTCACTAAACTATTAAGTTCATTATGAATTCTAATCCTGTTCTCCGGGATATTGGCTACAACTCCTAATTTGATGTCATCTGCAAATTTGAAAAGCATGCCCTCTATTCCATCATTCAAGTCATTTTATGTTGAATAGCATAAAGACAAGGACAGACCCCTGTAGCACTCCACTAGTCACTTCTATCCAGGATGAATTGATTTGTATGTTTTTAAAAATGTTTTAATTTTTTATTATACAGTCTTTAAAATGTTTTTTATCTTTTGAGCCACCTTGGATCCCCTTCTAGAAGAAAGTGACATAGAAATGAAAATAAATGAATAAAGAAGAGCTATTGGTGAGACCCTTTGGGTTCAGTCGGTCAACCTATTACAAGCACCCTGTGCTCTGGGGACATGTCTTGTCTGTTGCTCCTAGGAAAAGCTTTAGCAGAATCCTCTGATGTGCAGTGGGGACAGGCAATGAGCACTTTGAAAAATTCTGTGTAAATCTCCTAACCACAAATTCAAGTAACACAGTATCTTGCTTTCTTCAGATCTGATGTTCTGTGGACCCTGAGAGAATGCAGAGTTTTCTAGAATTCAGTGGTCAGGTTCTGCACAAAGACTGGCAGAACAATGCTCTGGGTCAGATGAAGACAGAGCCTTCAGCAGAAATGAGATGCCAGGGTAAAGAACAACCTTGTTGCAGTGGAAATGTAGATAAAGCTGGTCTACTTGCAGTGCACACTGTTCACTTGCTCTCCTAGCTGAGGTGATGGACACCAAAAAGCCATTCTTCCATAAGTAATTGCAGGTCACAAGACACCACAAGCCTGAAAGGTTTCCTGGAAAGTTGGGCCAACATGAATCCCAGACTCCATGCAGGAGGTTGAAGATTCTGGTACCCCTTCACAAACTTCTTCACAACAGGATCCTGAAAGCAGAAAGGGTTGCCATTGAACTGGAAACAAGAGGAGATAGCTGTGAAGTAGCATTTCTGTGATGACAAAGGGAGCCCCAAATATGAGAGGTACATGAGGAACTCTAGGACATGTTGAATTAAAGCTCGGAAGGGAGAGGGCTCTCTGAATGATAGAAATGACATAAATTTACACAAAAAGATTTTTGGGTAGATGAGTTGTGAATAGTTCCAATGATGTTCCAAACTGCATTAGGAAGTGACTCTATGGGAGTATTCTTCATGTCATCAACCTCAGAGTATTGAAAGCTGGGTGATGAACGTGGCTATCGCAATTTTTAATTGTATTTTTTATTATTGTATTGTATTTGTGTTTGTTTATTATGTTGTACACCGCCCTGATTGATAGAAGGGTGGTATAAAAATAAAGCTTTTATTATTATTATTATTATTATGGCATACCCCTTCCTAATGTGGTTGAGGATCTAGGAGTTGGTAGTACAGTCTGCCCTTGCCTTCCACGAGGGATCCGTTCCGCCCTCCCCCCCCCCCCCCCCCTAAGGCAAAAAGTGCGGATGCTCGAGCCCCGTTAGATATAATGGGGCTCGTGCTCGCCACTGGTGCACACGCCATTCTCTCAACCTCCCAGCGGCTTCCGCATAAGATGGAAGCCACCTATAAGCCCGCCTATGGCACAGGTTCACTGTAATCACAGCCTACACATGTCAGTAGACTACCCTATTGCTGAAGGTTGGAGAAGTGGTAGGAAAATGAAAAAGAGGAGAAGAGTCAAAGATGCCTCTTGCCCTGGTCCTGACCCTTTCTCTTAAAAGATAGTTGGTACTTGGTTGAAGAAGACATTATTATTATTATTATTATTATTAACCTTTATTTATAAAGCGCTGTAAGTTTACACAGCGCTGTACATAAATTTTTTTAGTCAGACGGTTCCCTGCCCTCAGGCTTACAATCTAAGAAGACACGACACAAAAGGAGAGGGGAGTGGTGGTGGGGAATAGGATCAGGTCCAGCAGATCTTCTCCACCTCCGAGGCCTGGACCAAGGCAGATGGACTGGAGGAAGGGCTTGGCTTCTTGATGGATAGTTAGAAGGAGGCTTCCTGGGTCAGAGAGGGGCTCACCTCTGGGAATGCTTCTCTAAACAATATAGTCTTTAATTCAGTTTTGAAACTGGGTAGAGAAGTGATGAGGTGTGCATGTGGGGGAAGAAGGTTCCAGGAGTAAGGGGCAGCAAGCGAGAAGGGACGAATTCGGGAGGGGGGCAGTGGTAGTCCTACACTGTGACAGGAGACCCTGACTACCAGAGCGGAGGGTGCGAGTAGGAATGTAAGGAGAAAGAAGGTCAGATAAGTAAGGAGGGGCCAAACCATGGAGGGCTTTGAAAGTCAGTAACAAAAGCTTGTACCAGATGCGGAAGGGGAAGGGGAGCCAATGAAGGGAGGATAAAAGAGGAGAAACATGGTCAAAGCGGCGAGCGGATGTGACAATACGGGCAGCTGAATACTGGACAGAGATTAAAGGATGGAGGTGTGAAAGAGGAAGCCCTGTTAGAAGGAGGTTACAATAATCTAGTCGCGAAACCACTAGGGCATGGACCAGAGTCTTGGCAGTAGAGATTGAGAGGAATGGACGGATCTTGGCAATGTTGTGGAGAAAGAATCTACAGGTCTTGGCGGTGGCCTGGATCTGGGGAATAAATGAGAGAGAAGAGTCAAAAATGAAGCCAAGACTGCGGGCTTGATGAACCGGTTGAATAGAAGTGTCGTCGACAGAAACAGAAAAGGAATAATGAAGGGTGGGTTTAGGTGGAAAGACGAGAAGCTCAGTCTTAGACATGTTGAGCTTCAAGCGCCGAAGCCGCATCCATTGAGAGATGGCAGTCAGACACGAAGAAACTTGCTGTTCAAGCCTCGTCGAAAGGTCAGGAGTGGAGAGATACAGCTGAGTGTCGTCGGCGTACAGATGATAGGAGAAACCAAAAGAACTGATGAGTTTACCTAGAGACAGTGTGTATAGAGAGAACAGAAGGGGACCCAAGACAGAGCCCTGGGGAACTCCAACAGATAGCGGAACAGAGGATGAAGTCTGACCACCCGTGACCACTGCAAAAGATCTATCTGACAAGTAAGATTTAAACCAGTCGAGAGCAGAGTCGGCGAACCCAAGGTCAGAAAGTAAATCAACCAGGAGACAGTGATCAACAGTGTCAAAGGCTGCAGACAAATCTAGAAGAATGAGAATAGAGTAGAGGCCATTTGCCTTGGCCCGCAAGAGATCATTTGAGATCTTGGTGAGGGCTGTCTCTGTAGAGTGCCGTGGGCGGAAGCCAGATTGGAAGGGGTCTAGGATGGAGTTGGCTTCAAGAAACTTAATACAGCGAGAATAAACGACCCGTTCTAGGACCTTAGAAAGAAAAGGAAGAAGAGAAATTGGACGATAGCTAGACAAAGAAGAGGGGTCGAGAGAGGGTTTCTTCAGAATTGGGGAAACGAGAGCATGTTTGAAGTCAGAAGGGAAGGAACCCAAAGAGAGAGAGAGATTAAAGATATAGAAGAGCGAGGGCAGAAGAGAAGGGGCTATAGAGATTAGGAGACGGGAGGGAATAGGATCAAGAGAACAGGTAGTAGGTTTGGAAGAATTTAGCAGCTTAGAGAGTTCATCCAGAGAAATAGGGGGAAACACAGAGAGTTTATTAGTAGAAGGTACCAGGAGGTTAGTGGTAGGGGGCAAGTCGGGAGGAACTATTTCAGATCGAATAGTAGTGACTTTTGTGATGAAGTAGTTGGCGAAGTCAGTGGGGGAAAAAGATGAGAAGACAGGGGGAGAGGAAGGTTTGAGTAGTGTATTGAAGCAGGAGAACAAACGCTGCGGACGCCTCTCATTAGCGCAGATCAGCGATTTAAAATAGTTCTGTTTTGCCGTAGACAGAGCGCGTGAAAAAGATAAAAGGATGAATTTATAATGAATGAAATCAGCCGGGTCCCTAGACTTTTTCCAAAGACGTTCGGCCGCTCGAGAGCAGGACCGGAGGTACCTGATAGTGGGAGTGAGCCAAGGCTGAGGCCTAGTCATGGGGGAAGACACACGTACAGATACAGGAGCAAAGCTGTCAAGAGTTGAAGAAAGAGTGGAATTAAATAAAGACATTGCTGAATCAGCAGAGTCCCCAAGATCAAGAGAAGAGAGAGATGAGTTCAAAGTCTGACTGAGATGGTCAGAGTTAACAGACTGAAGGTCGCGGAAATGGCGCTGGACAGTACGACGAGGAGGAGGGATATAAGTAAGAGTAAAAGAAATTAAATGATGGTCAGACAATGGAAAATCAGATGCCAGGTAGTCGGAAATGACGCACTTAGCAGCAAGAATTAGGTCGAGACAGTGACCAGAGGAATGGGTTGAGGAGTTAGAATGAGGCTGAAGGCCAAAAGAAGCAAACAGGGATCTAAGGCGAGATGAAGAAGGATTGTTGGAATTGTCAAGGTGAATATTAAAGTCACCTAGGATTAGAGAAGGGACTGTATCAGATAGAAAAAACGTCAGCCAAGATTCAAAGTCAAATAGGAATTGGGTAGCAGAACCAGGAGGACGATAGATGACAGCAACCCGGAGCTGTAAAGGAAAAAAGAGTCGAATACAGTGAGACTCGAATGAAGAGAAACAATAGCTGGGGGGGAAAGAGAGAACTTGAAACTGGCAGGAATTGGACAATAGTATACCGACCCCTCCTCCTCGACCCTCAGGGCGGCTTGTGTGAATGAATGAGAGACCGCCAAAAGAAAGGGCAGCGGAGGTAGCAGTGTCATGGGCCGGGAGCCAGATTTCAGTAAGAGCGAGAAGGTTAAATGATCTAGAGAGAAAAAGATCATGGACAACAGTCGCTTTCGGAGCAACAGAGCGACAGTTCCAGAGTGAACAGAGGAATGGAAGCTGGGAGATAGGAAGAGGTCGAATAGGGATCAGGTTAGGAGAGATGCGTGGAGCCATGGGAGGAAAGGATTTAGTAAGCGATAATCAAAAGAAGAAAATATAACAATGACAAAAGTAGCAATATAATAGCTAAATGTAATTGGTAATATTGCCTAAATATCACAAGGCACAAGGGATTTAATAGAGAAGGAAGGGGTGGGATTGGAAGCCTTTGCTCAAGGTCCCAGCTGCTGAGAGTGATGGAAGGAGAGGTGGCTGATGGATGCAGGGAAGGAAAGCTCTATCCTTTGAAGCAGGCCCAATAGATCCGACTCTGTCTTCAGATGGATGTAGGAATGGGAGGTCCTTTCCCTTGAGGCAGGCCTAGTGGATGAAAGTCACTCCTCAGATGGATGTAGGGAAGAGAGGCCCTTTACGCTGAGGGAGGCCTGGTGGATGAAAGTCACTCCTCAGATGGCTGCAGGGAGGACAGTCTAGAGGCAGTTGAAGGTGTTAATGGCTCTCTCGTCCTGAGGAAGGTTCCACTGCAGGCAGGGAGGACGGTCTAGAGGCAGCTGAAGGTGTTAATGGCTCTCTCGTCCTGACATCTAAAACTAAGACAGGTACTGGCATCATTGCCTCAGTCATGAGGACACTCTCTGCCACCCAAAGCAAGATCTGGTAGAACCATACAACTGGGAAGGCATGCCATACTTCTTTGCCATTGACCTCATCTTTTATATGAACTCAAGCTTTTCATCAGTGCCCATATTGAAGAGGTCTGACTCATCAAAGGTCATATCTTTGACAATGACCCCCTTTGTGTGGCAAAGGCGGAAGATCGGAGCCATGCACTTTATCTCAGTGTCACTGCCCCATGAATACCTTAGCGGAACAGTCAGCATTGTGGCATGTAGAATTTATCTGCTGTTATACCAAAAAATGGTCCTTGGATAAAGAGTGTTCACTAGTCTCTTCTGCTCATCTGTAAGCTTATCAAACAAGGGCAGAACTCTCTCCCAAAGGTTCTACTGATAAGCTCCCATGCAGATCGTATAATTGGCAATTCTAAGACCTAAAGCTATACAAAAATAAAACTTCTTTGTCATTAGGTCTAGCTTGTGACCCCCCCCTCCTTGTCTGAAGGTGTTAAATGTCACCATCAAAACAGGCTGTGGATGCTCTAGAACCCAGTCAGAATTGGCGTCTACAACACAGTAGAAGGTAGTGAACGTTTTAGATGTTGATGGGATTGTTGACAGAGTTGCTCAAGATTTTCAATAATGTTGACAGAAAAGGTATTAATGCCAGTGTGGGGATAATCCTCTGATAAACTGGATTTATTAGTTCCATTTCTGGGTGTTTGATTTGAAATTCCAAGGCATTTGCCATTCACAGCATCAGCTCCAAAAAAGCCCATGCATCATAAGTTGACAAGGAAGACTTGTGCTCAAGTCTGCCCTAAGGATGGTCAACCAGTCTTGATGTCTGACATTGAGGTGTCCAAACCAGTAGCAGTTGGAGTGAGCAAACAGGAGTACTATTATTGTTCTAGCAACAGCTCTTGGGTGCGAGACTAATGTCTCGAAGGCACTGGTAGTGAAAAATCTCAAAGTATGTCCTGAGGTTCAGCTGGCTGTTCCTCAGGCTGATGATGTTGATGAGATTGTGGAATGGTAGTGGTATAGGTTGGAGCCAACAGTTATGTGCAGGAGACAGAAGTGGACTGGAGAAAGATAGATCTGGTTGGCAATGTAATAGTAGAGCAATGGAAGTGCTCCCAGATCATATGGTGTTAAGGGATGTCATAAATGTGGCCTCTGTCCACAAAGTTCCAGACATGACATCTGCTGAAGTAAACATCTCTGGAGGAGAAACAGTAATAGGGTGAATACCGACTGTCATGTCTAAAGTAATCCGGATGGTGGTAATGATCTCTGGAGTTGTCATGGTACCTTCTCCTGTCTCCTGATCAGTGTCTGGATCTGTGCCTTGACATAGACCTGCCATGGTACTCCAGTGATGGTGAAAAAGAGGCAGATGTAACAAAGTACTGTATCAGATGATGTCTCAGTAAGATGGAGATGGTATCAATGCAGGGGACTGACCAGGTATCCAAGATGTAGATGCCTGGGAGACAGTCAGGGTGGACCAAACTGGAGTAGTATATCACAGCTTCTGTAAATCTACAACCTCAGATGCAGACCCTACATCAACCTGCACAATCTGCAGGGAATCCTTGGGGGAAAGAGGAATAAATGTTTGTATTTGTTCTGAAAAGCATCAGTACCAAAATCCTGTGGACTGGCTTTGCCTGGACCGGCAAAGTGTGCTCCAAGCACCCCAGTGTGCTTGGAGTGCTGCTTCTTCATGTTTTTCCTTCTTATTTGAGCATTGTGGGGAAGAAGATTCAACAGGGAGTATCCAGGCATCACTGTGACATTTTAGCCAGATGGAACAACTTTGTCCAACATCATTGTCAGAACCATGGACACCATTTCTGAGTCAGAAGACTTGTATTTCACAAACTTTGTAGGCATGACTCAAAACTCAATTTTTATGCACCTGGGGCATGAATGCTTGACAATGCTTGACCATCTTGGCCAGAGAATTTAGCCCCACAATCATCACACCTTTTAAATGAGGATGAGGACATCATTGCGAAAGAAAACAAGAAGCTGTGGTCAATTGATAGGTCTAGTCAGTTGCTAATGAAAGCTGGGAGTAAGTCAAAGGTGAAGTGAGTCTGAAAGAAGAGCCGTGAAAATGTCCAGTCAATAACTGAGTGACCAAAGATGTAAGCCAAAGTCAGGGAAAACTGTAAGATAAAGGTATTCCCCTTTGACAAGTTTGTTAAGTCATGTCTGACCGTAGCGGGTGGTGCTCATCTCTGTTACTAAACCGAATGGCCAGCATTGTCAAAGATAACTCTATCATCATGTGGTCAGCATGACTGCACAGAAGCTGTATCTCTCCATAAGAAGCCAGCCTGAGTTTTAAGAACCTGGGGTGGGGGGTGTCTATTGTTTCCACCATTATGCCAGGCACATTTGCTCAGAAAACACGAGGGCTTTTGTTCAAAGCCTGCTTCCAGATTGTTGTGAGTTCCCTTGGGTCCCATATTGAGAAAAAAAGTAGGGGAGGGAGGGAGGGAGGGAGGCCTATGATGAATACTTTTCATGTGGTTTTGTGAACTTTGATTAAACAGGCAAGAAGTGTTGATGACCTTGTCTAAGAATCCCAAATATAGGTTGCGGCTCAGACATCCAAGTTGGATCTAGATGCAAGACTTGAGTCCTGAGATAACAAATCTGTTATCACTAGAAAGGATCATGAATTGAACCCTTTTGTTAAATTCTCTTTGGTAAATAAAAAGCTACTACAATCACTTGAGTCTTCATCCTTCTCCTTCTGGAGTAACCTGAAGAGACATTGAAGAGGAAGAAACAGAAAGATTAAACCATTAAGCAACTATGACAGTTGGTTATTTTAATATTATGTCTAAAGGTACCAAAGCTCATGGAGAAGCAGACTAGCTGATAATTGGCTTCAGAGACAAATGTATGCGCTGAAAGGGGCTCAACACCTTCCTGGGACTGACAAAAAACTCAGTTCTGTACTAAGTTATCTCTTGTTATGTAGGGGTAGAAACAGTCTGGCTGGGCCTCAAGTATCTCTAGAAGATGCCTAAAATCCCAAAACCCTTTTTAAAAAAATCAACCAAAGATGCTTTCTTTAACTGAAAATTGCTGCTAGAGAAAATGTCTTTGCCCATAAATGCTAGTTCCACTCTGAAATGTCAAAAATCTCTTTGCAGCTAACTGGAACATCAGTCCAGGTCATTGAAAATGGCGTCAAAGTTTGAAAATGGTGGTAGAGATACCAAAATGGCAATTTACATCTCACCACATGACAAAATGGAATTTTGGATAAGATCTGTCTTACTTGCAAAAACCAGTGTCGTAATATTGTCTGTACTCAATATGTTTGCTGCCTTCAACTTTATCCCCAGGCATAAGCTATGAGTCAAACTAGGGTCTACAATTACTGATATCAGACTAATCTGCCCATATTAGGTGACAGGAGAGTCCCAGTTCTACTCTTATGCGATGACACTGTGATCCTTTAGTGCTGAAAGGATTCCTGGGCAGCAAATCAGGTATTATAAGATTCTTTCACACCAAAGGGAATCAATTCATCCCAATGACTTTCAAGGTTTTTAATGCAAGGATTGCATCTAAATTGTTATATACAGTTGCTATTTGGATTGAAACTGCCAACTTTGAACATGATAGTTTTCAAGTAAAATTTCTCCAGGCATTTCTCTGTGTTCTCAGATATGGCCCTTATTTATTTATTTATTTATTTGAAACAGGAAAATGTCCTTTTCCCCCAGGGTCTGGTTGCTAACATTCAAATTTTGGCTCAGAGTATGTTTTCTAACAAGTGTGGGTCTCGTAGGCCTCCTTGCCTCAGATCATTACACTAATAGGTGGTTCAAGTATGTTGCTCATAAAATGGCTACCACTGACCTTTCAGCATCCCTGCTTCTATATCTGGGCCATGAAGAGTGCTGAGGCAAAGACTGTGACATTGCTTTCTCTAATCTCAGGACCGGTTCTATTACATCTTGCCCTGTCAGTGCCCTAAACATTCATTATGCAGATACCTTTTGGCAGCCTTCTTACCTTAAAAATCTAACAGTACCAAAGTATCACATCTTGTTCACTAGGCAGATGCAATGTTTTTCCTTCTAACCTAATTTAGATAGATATGCTGGGTTGCCCACCTCTGCTAGATTTTGCACTTGCAGATAGCAAGTAGTTCAAAAAACATTATCACACATTTTGTTATCATGTTTTTTTAATAACCAAAGTCACAACCAGCTGATTTCATTTTACTGAATTGTAAACCGGGTCAATCTGAAATGTTTTACATTAAAATGCTGTTGGAAGACAAATGTATGAACGTTACCCTATCACAGTGATGGAAAACTCTTTTTCCAGCATCGGGTAGTACCCAGTGCCAGGGATGGGGCTTCCCCCCTCTGGGGCAGCACTTCCGCCCTCCAGGGGCAGGGCTTCCAGGGTGGGACTTCTCCCCCGGCCCTTTCCCCGGCCTCCAGCTGTCTCTGAGAGACAGCTATAAGCTGGGAAAGGTTTAGAAGGGGGTCATCGAGGTCATTCTGGTTGCTCCTCCTCCCCCTGCCTTTCTCCCTGCCCCTAGCTGGAAGCTGGAAAAGGTCCCTGGGGAAGAGGAGGAAAGGCATATGCCTTTCCTCCTCCTCCTATAACCTTTCCATGGCCTGCTGTCATTCCGGAGGCAGCTGGGGGCTAAGAAAGGTCCCTGGGGAGGAACAACTGGCACACGCTGGGCACTCCTCCTCCCCCGTCCTTTTCCTGGATTCCAGCTGCCTCTTACAGACAGCTGAAGGTCAGAAGAAGGCAGGAAGGAGGAGCCAGCAGCATGCGCCGGTAGCTCCTCCTTCCCCCACCCTTTTCCCAGCCTCCAGATGTCTCTGAAAAACAGCTGTAGGCCAGGAGAAGGCGGGGAGGAGGAGCCAGCAGCACACACTGGTGGCGCCTCCCCCCTGCCCTTTTCTCGGTCTCCACCTGTCTCTGAGAGACAGGTGAAGGCTAGGAGAAGGCAGGGAGAAGCCAGAGGTGTGTGTCCATGGCTCTCTCTACCCGGAGCCATTTTCCGGCTTCCAGCTGTCTCAGAGAGACCACTGAAACCCAGGAAACGGCAGGGGGGAGGAGGAGGAATGGGGATACCTGCTCCTCCTTCTTCCTGACCTGTGCCAGGCAAAATGGCATTGCATGTTACCCATGGCACGTGACTGATTGAAAAGGGGTCTGACTAATAGCAATTTACTCCAGATTTATAACTAATAAATTTTTGTGCTGTAATCTTTTAATCTAATTTTATGTAATTTATTTGTATCTTTTATGTAATGCCTCCATTTTTTACATTAAGTTACAGCATCTCATGTTGGATCCAATGACCATAAATAAAGACTGATTCAGTGACAACAAAGTGAGAAAAATGCCATATGGATGCCTACAGCTCTGAAAACATGGAACTTCAGTGTTGACTCCTGGGCAATCCAAGAGCCTTGCACCATTTGTCCCAGACAGTGATTTTCCCCAGCTCTGAATGAGGCATCTGAAATAACTATGGCGGGTTACAGACCGCCTATTTGGGGCGGGCTGTACCCGCCCCTTTCCCCGGTGTATCGGGGCTCAGAATGTAGAACGGCAGCCGCTGAGGCTCCGATCCGCCGCTTTTCAGGCTGCGGGGAAGCGGCAAAACGTTGCTTCCCCGCAGCCTGAAAAGGGTGTCCTTGGGCTTCAAGCCCCAAGGACACCCCGCAGCGGCAGGGAGGGGGAGGAAAGGGGCCCTTTCTCCCTTGCTTCGCTGGGCGGCAGCCATCTGAAGGCTGCGCCCAGCGAAGCAAAGTGGTGCCTCAAACCAGGAAGGAGCTCCAAAACGGAACTCCTTCCGTGGTTTGCGCAAGGCGCCCTAGGCACCCTGGTGCGGAGGAGATTCATGTCTGCGCCGCCCCGTGTGTAGAGGCGGCGCGGCCGTGATGTCTCATGCCGGTGGCCGCGGACACGGTCATTTACGCGCAGAGCGCGTATTAGGGTTAGAGAGGTGCAGAAACACCGCACCTCCCTAACCCTAGTACGCGCTCCGTGCGTACTTTAGTGGCGGTCTATAACCCGCCAATGTTTCTCAAGGGATCTGTGAAGAAGGGAGCAATTCCCAATATTAGTTTGGTTTGTGAATCACTGAAGGGAAGACAGCACCAAGTGACGGAGATAGTTTAACAAATGCAATCTGTTGGCAATATGTTTTTGAAACGGACTGAGCAGCTACTTTCTTATTACTTGCTGTCAAGTTAGCTTCACCTAATGGTGACCCTTTGGTGACCCTCTTCATGAAAGCTGGTCATCAACCATCCTGTTCATTTCTTGTAAACTCAGAACCAGCTTAGTTTTCCTATTTTCCTACTGCTTTCCACTTTACCAGGCATTATCATCTTTTCAAGTCATCTCATGATATGTCCAAAGTACAACAGCCTCAGTGTAGTTGTTTTGACTTCTAGGGAGAGTTTAGGCTATATTTATTCTTGGACCCATTTTGTCCTATTGGCTGTCAACTGTATCTACAGAACTCTTCTCCAGCACATTTCAAATCAGTTGATTCTCTGCCTCCTACTCTTCACTGACCAATCTTTGCAGTCATCATATA
Source organism: Sceloporus undulatus (assembly GCF_019175285.1). Taxonomy (NCBI): domain Eukaryota; kingdom Metazoa; phylum Chordata; class Lepidosauria; order Squamata; family Phrynosomatidae; genus Sceloporus; species Sceloporus undulatus. The sequence continues at coordinate 218,113,139 of NC_056524.1, forward strand.
TATTATGTAGATATTCCTGACTTTGGTATTTAATGATATACTTTTACACTTGAAGATCTTATCTAGGTCTTTCATAACTATCCTTCCAAATCTTACTCTTCTTCTGATTTCTTGACTAGTGCCTAAATTATGACTGAATCAAGGTATAGAAAATCTTTTAACTATTTCAGTGTCTATCACCCACTTTAAAATTATGCAATTCATCCTCAGTCATTGTTTTCGTTTTCTTTATATTAACTGCAATCTTTCTATTGTACTTTCTTCCTTGTTTTTCTCAGCAGACTTTCTAAGTTTTTGCTATTTTCTGCTAATAATATGGTGTCATCTGCCTATCTTAAAATGTTGATGCTCCTTCCCCCTGTTTTCCTCCAAGTCTTATCTGGCTTTCTACATGGTATGTTCTGCATATACTTTCAAGAGAGAGTGATTAAATGAAGCCTTGTCTGAAAAATTCCAGAAGAAAATCAGTATGTGCTTTATACAATCGGCCTTCCATATCTACAGATTCTTTATCCATGGCTTCATGCATCCATAGCTTCACACAAAACAAACCTTGATTTTGGCATTTTATATAAAGAACACTATTTCACTATGCCACTACAATCGGATGTTGTGGTAAATCCATTTACTTTAAAGTAATCTATAATTTCTCATGATACACAGTCAAAGGTTTGCTATAACCATATAAAAGCATAGGTTGATCTAAATGTCTTTGGAGTGTTCCAGTATCCAATTCATGCTTGCAATCTGATCCACAGTACCTCCTTTTCTGAACCCAGCTTGGACATCTGGACTTTCTCCCTCCATATATGATAAAAGACGTTGTCATAAAATTTTGAGCATCACTTTGCTTGCACATGAAATCAGTGCAATGATCCAACAGTTACTGCAATTGCTGGTGTTGCCTTTTGAGGAGGATTGGAATATATACTGAGCACTTTCAGTCTGTGGGCCTTCGATTTGTTATCCATATTTATTGGCAAATTTTGGTTGGAATTTGAATGGGTTCCATCTGTACCTTGAAATAGCTCTATTGGCATGCCATTTGTTCCTTGTGATTTATTTTTCACAAATGGCTTGACAGACTCGTCCACCTCATTTTCTAATGGTTCATCATCAAATAGTCTTCCTTGAAGGAATTTATCATGCCTTCCTCTTTTTTGTATAGATCCTCTATGTATTACTTCAACCAACTTTTTATCTCATCTTGATCATATAATGGATTTCCTTGTTGGTCATATAGAAGGTTTCTTTGTACTGATTATTATAATTTCTTTATCCCCATGCACAGGTCATTAAATAGATATGCAAGATCCTAAATGTTTTCGTTGCATTGTATTTTTGCTTCTCCACCCATCCATCCCTTGATTTATTTCCCATCTTTCTCTCAGACTTCTATGTCCTTAAGTGTTTAAAGAGCTTCATCTGTCAGCCAACAAGTCTTCTTGCTCTTTTTGTATTCTTTCCAGACAATGATCCTAGTTTTGGTTCAGAGTTCTTCTGGTTCCCAGATAGTTAGGCTTAGTAGTGCAAAGATCTTCTTTACATGGCCTTTAAATTCTACAGGGATCTTCATCAGATTGATTTAGTGTACTTCTGTGACTTTTGGAAAATGCGGGGGGGGGGGGGGGGAGGAAAGAAACATAGCTGGAACAGTCAAGAAGAAAACGGTGCCTTTCATTTGTAATGTATCAACTGCTTCTTCGTTTTTCAGTTTTCTCATTTGGAGACAATAGTGTTCTGCCTATGTTTAGAGGCACTCTTTTTCTTCTCATTTGTTATACTGACCCTGGCATGGGAACAAAAGGAGAAAAGTCACACATCTCCATTGCCATCAAACCTGTTCATAGCCCATGTCACAATCTGGGCTTTATTTTGCAGAAAACAGTTTCTACATCTTATGTTTCCAATAATCTATTTGATTTCTGTATTGACCGTCTAGTAATGCCCATGTTTACAGGCACTACGTGAAAAATGTGTATACAATATATACATTAATGGCCTCACAAAATTATTTTAGTTGCTTTCCTGTTTACTTTCTTGTTCCTTGGACAAACTCTCTGAGAATGTTGGGTTCTGTTCTATTTCCTACTTTTGCATACTAATCAGCTATGATGATCAACATGATTATGACCAGTTCCCTCCTGGAGGAAATCTTTCCTCCATGAAGAATCTTTCAATTTGTTCCTTGTCTGCCTCTTTGACAGAAGTATTAAACCTGGATTGTGGTTGTATTCATAGGTTTTCCAGGTTTTATTAATATTATTTGGTCAGACTACATACCCTAACTGCTTTTGTATTATCTCATCTCACAATTCCCGCAATTCCATTTCTTTTTAAGGTGCATCTACACTGGAAGATGGAGATGGGGTGGAGCAGTGAGACTGTAAAAAGGCAGTTTCACACCACTTTAAGTGCTATAGGTCTATCCTATGGAATACTGGTAACTTCACGACTCAATTTATGCAACGCGCTCTACATGGGGCTACCCTTGGGCCTAGTCCGGAAACTCCAATTAGTACAAAACATGGCAGCCAGGTTGGTCACCAGAAAATCCAGGCGTGACCAGATAACACCTATTTTAAAGTCACTTCCCCAACTTCCTATTAGTTTCTGGGCACAGTACAAGGTGTTGGTTATTACCTTTAAAGTCCTACATGGCCTGGGTCCAACCTATCTAAGAGATCGTCTATTTCTGTATAATCCACTCAGCACCCTCAGATCCTCTGGAATTTATTGCAATCTGGGAGCAGCAGCAGAGAGGTCATTCTCTGCTGCTGCTCCCAGATTGTGGAATGCCTTGCCGGAGGAGATCTGTCAAATTTCCAACCCAGACAGCTTTAACAAAGCTGTTAAGACCGATATCTTCCAGCAGGCCTTCCCCGAATAGAACAATCGGCTAATGATTTCTTCCCATCTTAAGTATCATTGTACTATTTCCCATTAGGTTGTTGTTATTATCAGTATTTTAACAACTGATTTTAAATTGTATTGTGTTTAATCCTTTTTAAGCGGGGGGGGGGGGGGTTAGATATAGTATTGTAGAAACTGTATGTAGTGTATATTGAGTGTCTTTTAATCTTGTAAGACGCTTTGACTACTCCTGTAGCAGAAAAGCGGGATATAAATAAAAGTTTTATTTATTTATTTATTTATTTATTACTGGAATGTAGTTTTACAGGGTCTTTAGCCTCCTCTGCTAGTGTGTGCTGGTACCTCACAAAACTAAAAATCCCAGGATTCTGTAAGATGGAGCCATGTCAGTTAAAGTGGTGCCAAACTGTATTATTTCTACAGTGTAGATGTATCCTTTGTCATTATCAGATTAAAATGTGGAATTGATTGAAAATGTCTCACTGCTGTCCCTTTTAGCTTGCTCAATGCAAGTACAGTGAACGCTCGTCATAGGCGGGCACATTATATGCTGCTTCCAGCGCTGTGCACTGGAAGAAACACTGGTGCACCGCCACTGCCACATGCCCCCGTAAGCACAAGCCCCATTACTTGTGTGAGCATACACATTTTTTGTTTTACACCGGGAGCGGGGGGTCTGGAACGGATCCCCCATGTAAAACAAGGGTGCACTGTAATGCTATGTTTATTACGAGGCACTTTTTTTTTACTTTACAATTTCTAGCTTTCCCTGAGCCATAATTCTCACATTTCACATTCCTGTTGTATATGTTGTGCAGCTTCAGATGTTTCTTTCATATCAGAGCATGTCAGCATGACAGCAGCTGAATTCTTTTTAGCTTGAGTCCAATTGCATTATTTGACAGCACTACATGTGCTTATCCTCCACTTTTCAATTAACATTTTTGACTATGCATATGAAGAAATAAATTATCCTTTAGAAACAAAATATTCAGAGCATTCATGGTATAAATTATTTCCTTGGGAAGTTTACAAAATAAAATCGTAAAAACTGGCATTTATTAATCACCTCAAATTTTAATACACAGCTTAAGAATGTGGCAGCATAGAAGGAACTAGTTTTTAAAACAAACCTGAATTTACCACCAGTAACACAATAAAGGTCCGGAATTCCCAATAACAGTTCCAAAGAACATTTGCCCTAAATCACTAGCTACTGGAATTCTGTTAAGTGTAGCTGTAAAATAAATTGAAATTATTCCCACATTTGGAGTAAAGGCATACTGATGATATATTTCCGCTCCATAACTGTACCAGTAGCAGTCTTGGATGATACTTTTAACACTTCTAGAGAAATTTCCAGATAGCACCCAGCCTGTAGAAACAGCATGTTATGCTTTCTGTATGTTTGATTAGTCTTCTTATAGATTCTGAAATAATTATCAGATTCACACAAGTAAATTAAGGTTAAGAACACTGAAGTAAATAATAGCAGATCCCATTTGGTCCACACAAAAATCACATACATATTTAACTAATTATGTTTTAATAGGACATAATAAACCTAAAATTAAACAGAAAATTCAGGAGTCTGAGCTGGCAAAAAAGAGACAAGAATACTAAAGAGCATTTTCCACCATTTACTCTCATTATCAAAAATATTTTTCAACTCTTCTTGCAAAACAGAAACAAAAAAATACATACTGAACACTTACATCACATTCTTCTTCCTATGGCTTTAGCCCCCCACACCCTGTCCTACCCACAGAAAGGACAGGGGGAAAACAAACCTGAAAGCCAACAAAACGCTATTTGACCACATTCACATAAAATGACACCATGGTACACTACTGAACAAAAAGGAGACATCATCCAAATGGTGTCCAAAATCTTTTGCTTATTTTTCAGACCTAGTAACCATCATTGTACATGCTTTGTGCCAAATCCAAATGTCTAATGTCATAATTTACTGTAAATGAGACTCAGTGAACAATTAGATGGCAAATATAACTTTCAGAAAAGGTGACATGAATTATCTTTAGACAATCTACTGAAATATTGCTTCAGATTAGGATATGGAGGGCAAATACAATGTTGTGTTAGATGACTTCTACTCATGTCCTTTCCCCTCTTTCCTACCCTTTGCAGCTCACCAAAACATGCTCCAAATGATCTTCAAATCACTGGGAAGAGAGTGAGAGGCTGCAAAAAGAGCTGTTGGGATGACCACACACACACACACACACACACACACACACACACACACACACCCTACTGTTTGAAGTAATTCTACTGGTATGAAAAGCTAACTGGATTCAATCCAGTCTTTTCTAGTCAGTCCCATAAGTTTATTCAAAATTAGGTATTTCAGTATTTAACACAATATTTTCAAGTTTAGAATTTGTCTCTACTCACAATATAAATTGAGGGGAAACGAAATTTTGCATATTAAGGAAGAGATGGAGCAGCTCTTCTGTGACCCAGATATAACTGCATACCAACCGCATCAGTTCCACCTTTGGTACACTGTTACTCTTCCAGTCACAAGTGAACTACAGAACTTCATTCACTATCTGCTAAATTTCTGCTGTGCCTCACCACTATGCATCCAGGCATCCTCCCAAGTAAGAGCAGTACCAGGGTAAAGGGTGCTGGGTACTAGAGGTATGGAGAACCTCAGCTGAAAGTCAATGGCCTGCCAGTATCACTAGTCTGGAACAGCAACAGCATGCTAGTTGGTAGTTTATGTTCTTGAACAGCTGAATTTTAATGTACAAAATAAAATAATATCTTGGTAACTTTGGCATGAATTAAATAGCTTTTATTTCGCAGCCTACCAGCATACCATCTAAAATATACAGTATATATATATATATCTATAACCAATTTCGCAATGTTAATAGTATGACACATTGTGAAACAGACTGGTTTTAACCTGCAAACTTTTTTCTAAAAGTCTGAATTTAAAAAAAAATCAAGAAGCTGCTTTATCACAAAGGAACTCTTGACAATTATTTTCAAAACATAAGTTAAAATACTTGAGAAACTTAAGTGACATAAATAAAAGGTAGGGCTTGGTTTCACCATTTCTATATTAGTTGGATAATTACACTTTTTATTTTTGAATAAATTTAAGGTGTTAAATTACTAATTTCGCTGTTCACCAGTAATATGGTATGATAAGACAGTTTACATTTTTCTTAATATTTCCAGTATGAGCATGGAGGTGATTTTTTTTCTTCAACTCTGACGATAAACTTGGATATATCAAAGTAGTAGAAATATGGTCCAAGCCATACTGCAAAAATAATCCAGTTTGAGACTGTTTTAACTGCCCTGGCTCAATGTGAGTGAATTCTGGAAACTGTAGTTTTGTAAGACATTTAGCCTTCTCTGTCAGAGAGCTCTGGTGCCACAATAAACTACAATTCCCAGGATTCTATAGCACTGAGCCAGGGCAGTAAAGGCAGTCTTAAACTGGATTATTTCTGCAATATTTTGGACCAATGATGGACTGACTAGATAGCATTTCTGTATATTGAATCAATCTCTGATTGAGCACAAAGCATGAACTGGTACAAGGTCAGGGTTTGTAAAAAAAAGTCATCTTGTATTTTTTAAAAAATCATTTACATTAGCATTTGATCTGAAACTATGAGGTGCTTTAAGAACTAAAGACAGTTTCAGGGTAACTCCGCAATTACCATCAAACTATTTCCCAGACACTAACACACAACATAGCAATGAAAAACACTTGATACAAGTGATCTATATGCAGGAGCTCCGGCAAGTTAAACAGAACCATAGCTGCCTTCAAAATTGTAGCAATCCCTCTACCAAAGGTAGGAGAGAACATTTTAAAAAAGGAGGGTGGGGGAAGAGAGAAAAAAAGAAAGACTCAGCAGTCATATCTTATGTCTATAGCTTCACCCAAGTTCTTATCATCGTTTGTACTGGCAGCTAAAAACGTAGTTACTGGTGACCCTGTCACATTAATTACATTGGTACTTGTGCTGGCATTGCGAACAGCAATGCTTGTCACATTAATGCCCAGAGTAAGCCTAGTCTGCTCCAAGGCCTTTTCTGGCACAGCAAATGCCTCCAGTTTCTTTTCCCCATTAGCCATATATGAATTTTGGCAGCCACGGCATATGCAGTCTAAGCAGGCTTTACGGTTCGAGTAACAAGGGCAGCGTTGGCCACGACATGTAAGAACACTTGGATTTTGGGTGGCTCGGCCACATTTACACCCCTTCTTTTCTTGTGCCTTTTTGTACACAGTTTTTGTAGGGCTTCCTGGAGTAACATGACTACTAGGATTTTTTTCTTTCGACTTTGTTTTCAGCATTCCTGATTTGGATTTAGGATGAGATTTCTTGGTGGTATGATCTAGGTTCTTTTTCATGCTTTTATTTGATAACAATACACTTTTGCTATTTTTAGGAGTTGTGCCTCCATTAGGTACAGTTGCTACAGGCTGCAAAGACATCTTTGTATCCTGTTTTACCATTACAGGAGCTGAGGCTCCCAACGTTGGGCCACAAAGGATGCTGGAAATAGGAAGGGGCTGGACCTTTTCACTGTCACTTTCTGATCGTGATCGTTTTCTATTTAGTTTTACTACCTTAGGCGTTGCAGCTGTACATGAAATTCCATGAGGCGAAGAACCCATTGACATGAACATGTTATGGCTAGGAGGTGGGGGAGAAACCTGCAAAAAAGGACCATTGGATAAATTGGTTTCCAAGCTGTGTTGCAAAGTAGGACTGCAGACTGGTGGGGTAGAGTCCAAAGTCCGTAGCACTTCTTCAACACTGAGTAAAAGTGGATCACCAGACTTGATGTCTTCACTGAAATTGTGAATATCAATACTTGTTCCACACAAATCACTAGGAGAAACTATGTCACAGATAGGATCAAGGTTGCTAGAAATATCATCAGCTTTCATGTACTGTTCAGAACTACACACACTGACTGTATTTGTATGTTCAGGGGAAGGAATATGTTCTCCAAGTTTATCTACTGATATTCCATTACAATTGGGCAACCCATTAACAGCAGAGCCTTTCACATCAGAGTCTTGTGTGCTTTCAGTTACAAAAGAACTACTTGCTGGAGGTTCAGGCTCTGAGGCTGGTGGAGATGGGGAATGTGTTAAACACAATGCTAAAGCTTCATCAGATGTTTTTTCTGTATCCTCAAGGAGCGGTGAGCCATCTTTAAGCAAAGTCAAAAGATCCGGAGAAGCGTCAACAGCTTGTTTAATATCCCGTGCTAATGGTGTTTGTGTTATATACTCACAAAGTTTTTTATAGCAATTCACTAGAATGCTTAACTGTTTATTTTCTTCAAATTGCTCATAGTCCTTGCACCAACTACATGAAGGCTTCATCATCATCTTCTTGCCTTTACAGTTCTTGCAGACATAATGCTGACAAGTAGAGTTGGTGGGTGCAATTGGATCTTGTAGAAGATTTCCTAAGGAGAAAAAAGGAAATTATTATAAAACCCGCTAAAGACTTCACTATAACAATTGAAGTACTATTTACGGCCACTGCCATATATTTACATTTGAGAAAAATAATCACAAAACTGCGAAGTGTGTCATCAGCAAAGAATGCTGAAAGGGACATAAATCACATGCAGAGTGAAGGATGGACTGATGCTCCTTATTGCTTACTGGCTATTTTCTATGTTCCTTTTCCTCCCAACCAGACACTTAGCCACAGGCAAACATGTGTATTTGTTTTTATTTATCTGTGAAGTAGAAGTGGCATTTTAAAAAGGCAATGTACTATAGTAATGGAGAGCAAAACTGAAGTATAGAATTTTAAAGGTGAGAGGAGATCTGAATTCTGGCAATTTATCTCAAACATTACACAGACATGGCAAAAGCAAAATGTCACTACAAAAGAGATTTTAATAAATAAGTAACATTTACTGTTTGGAACCTCCATAGTGACTGGAGTACATTCTTTGTCTCAGTTGCTGAATTCTTGTGGAATGTTTATGAACTGTTCAGATGCCTACAGAGAAATGGAGATGTTTGTTTCAGGGGTCTCAATACAGTAAACAGCAATGCAGAAAAGGGTTCCTCTCAATGTTAGACAGTTTTGTGCATACAAAAATGGTCTGTGAATAATGGGGAGAAATGGAGATGTTTGTTTCAGGGGTCTCAATACAGTAAACAGCAATGCAGAAAAGGGTTCCTCTCAATGTTAGACAGTTTTGTGCATACAAAAATGGTCTGTGAATAATGGGGAGACATTGAGGAATGTACAGAGAGGTTTCATAAATAAAAGCACATCAAGTGTGCACTACTTTTTCCTATCTTAAATATTAAATAATTTGACAAAAATTGTTTTTCACAACGGTGCTTCATTGTGGATTTTGAGGCCAGAATGCTTCAGATAATTTCTGAAATTAATATTCCTCAAAACACTTTTTAAGCTAACCTAAAGATAACAAAAATAACAAAAAATTGTTCTCTTTATGGCCCTTCAGACACTGTTGGACTGCAATTCCCAGCTTTTCTCACCATTAGGTATGTTGCTACAGCTGTTGGAAATTGTACTCCAGCAACATCTAGAGGGCCAAAAAATACACACTCCTGCTTTAGCTCTTAGAAGCACATTAAGAGATATGGAAGTGGAGATAGGGCAGTGGGAACTGTACAGGATACAAAAGTACAGTACTTCTCTGCACTTACTGCTGAAAGATCAATTTTGTTCAAATAAAACTCTGAAATTCTTACAGTATTGCCTTGCTCTCCTGATACACATGAATGAAAAAGAGTAATTACTAAAACTTTTGTTTTACAACAACATAGCAATTTATCCTATTACTACAGTAAAAGTAATACAGTAGGTTCTACTATTTTTTATAATGTGAATTGGCAATAATATGATTAGTTAATGGAGAAATATTATTTGCTGAGCACGAACTCTTAACTGGTTATAGCACAATTCACTCTTGAGCATTTAAAATTGGTGCTTCTCTACGTCTCAGCTTTTAAGCTTACCTCATCTCATCTTAGCCATTCAGTCTGTCAGTCAACCATGTGGGTTTGTGAAATGAAGGAATAAAGTGAGGTGGATGGAAGGAGCAGGTGGGAGCATCTGCAAGCCAGGGATGAGAATTTTAAGCTGGGAGAGGAGTGAGTGAGGAGGATGGAAAGAGGGAGTGGGAGTGTTTGAGGGATGAGTTTTACACCTGTATGGAGTAAGGTAGATGGAAGGAGGGGATGGGAGGGAGCCTTTGTACAACATTTGACTGCTGCAGTAAGCCAGGGCTTGTCCATGCCAAAAAGTGGCAAGTGTTATCAGCTGTTTAGTATTGGGGTGGGGGGCTGCAGAGGCTTGTGGGAACTGTACTTTGCATAAATATTTATCTTTATTATTTTTTAATGGTAGGAGTCACCATTTATGTTTATAATTAAAATTTATTCATTAAAATTTGTGGCAAATTAAATACTGTAAATATCTTACCCAGCAATAGTATTTTTGAGCTCTGCACCTAATCCTACTTTTCGCATAAGATCTGTTATTTTTAGAGTGTGATTTTCTGTAACATGGACTTTTAAAGGAACACAGCCATTGCATTATAGTAGAATTTACTGTAAAAAGTTGCAGTTTGGGAAGATAAAGAAAAGAGTTGTTAGATTAATATCACACTCACTGTCTAAAGATATAAATCTAAAATGCTGATGCCCTACTGTGGGACAAAAGATTTCAAGTAACTCACTCAATCATTAAATTAATACCCAAGATGTCTAACAACAAACTGTAGAGAACAAATGTTAGTAAAAGATCCAATAGATACATCAAATAAAAACACACAAGACAGAAACAGCATGCATCAGATTAAACCCGCATCAGAACCATGTATGTCTTACTTTTGTTTGAAGGTGGAATGGTTGAACAAGGAGGGAGACAGCATAATCTCCTTTGGTGGGGGAACATAGGAGCAACCACTAATAAGGCCCTTTCTTGTGTTCCTGCAAATTATGACCTGATATCAGTAAAACTTGTGTTTCCAATAAGTGAGCAGGGCAGCTGATAATAACCAGAGCTCTTGGAAGCAACAACAGAGTGGCAGGAGAGTAAGATGGTCTCTTGAGAATCTTAAAATACAGGGAGGCTCATATGATAAAATGAATTCTTTTAAACAGTCTGTCATCAAGTTGGGGTGTGTGTGTAAGTCACATCAGCATGTTCAATTGTGCCCAGAGCTGAACCAATGAATTTGTTGTAACCAAATAATTGTACAGTCTTTGTAACTGGCCCCACTCAACAGCCCAGCAACAACACTCTGGACTACCCGATGTTTCTGAAGATTTTTCAAGGGTAGGTCTACCTAGAGCAGCCTTTCTCAAATAGTGGGGCGGGCCCCCCAGGGGGGGCGCGAGGCTCCGTAAAGGAGGGCGCGAGGCTCTGTTATGCAGAGGTGTACTTATAACAATTTTATAGACAAATGATACTATTTACAGTTGCGCGGGGGGCGTGAAATGTTTTCTTCTTCCTAGGGGGGGCATGACAGAAAATAATTGAGAAGCACTGACCTAGAGTATGTTAGAATCATCCAAATAGGATGTAACAAAGGCGTTTTTCATGTGGTCTGCCATCACCAGAAACAAGTATAATTGACACAGTATCCTGGTCTGTGGATATCAAAATGCACAGCTTGGGGCTACACCACTCTTCCTTTACAGATAAAAAGCATGCTGTATAGCTCTAAATACTAGAATATATTTTGATCAGTTGTCTTTGTTGTTCCTTTCAGCTCAAATTCTTCTCTGTCAGCATCAAAAACAAATTCCAAAGATCTTAAACAGATCAGATTTTTTTTAAAGTATGAAAAATACAGATTAATGTTTTCCCCTATAAATGAAGCTAGGTCCATATGTTGTAGACCAGGTGGCTGAGGCAGCAGTACTTAAGAGAAGGAAATCAAAGACATAGCTGTTACTTTGGAAAATCAGTATGCAAAGGGATATTGTAGCACCTTTGAGACTAACTGAAAGAAAGAAGTTCGTAGCATGAACTTTTGTAGACTTGCGCCTACATGCATCTGAGGAAGTAGGCTCAAGTCTATGAAAGCTCAGGCCGCCACCTCCTTTCTTTCAGTTAGAGGCTGTGCAGACTGCCCAAACGGGCAGCCTTCAACCACCTCCAGCTGCCCCAGATTGGGGCTGCAGCAATTGCATGTGGTGGCCCCAATCTGGCCTTTCAAAGGTGCAAAAAGGAGCCGCAAAAAGTGGCACCTTTTTGTGCCCTGGAAAGGGTATGATAGTTGCACTGCCACTGCTTTAAGGTGCTCCTTTGGTGCTGCATTGTATAAATGCAGCACCAGAGCGCCGTGATACCACGTTGCATGTGGAGCAGCGCGCAGCGTCATGGGAGTGGAATCAGGGTATGTGTCATATGGACGCCATGCCCCAACTCTGCCTCCAGGTTGGCCTTGATGGCCTGTCTGCACAGCCCCCTAGTTTCAACAGTGCTACAAGTTCCCTTTGCAAGGATAATACTGTACAACATAGAAACAGATAACTATAGTGAAAAGGCACTCCACAAAACAGAAGTGCTTCACACATGCACACACAGCAGTAAAAGACGATTGATTTGTAAAAGAAAAAAGTAGGGAAGTCTGATAATGTTTGTTATCTCAGTTCCACACAGGTACTCTGCCCCAGGACAAAGCTAACTGAAACCTCAACGCAGTAAATGCAATAGATACAAAATTAGGATACTTCACATATATAAATAAGGTCTGACCTCAGAAACTTGGGCGGGTTACAGACCGCCGAAAAGCAGTGGTCTGCTGCCGCCAGCGGTTGCAGTGTCCGGGAACCACAGCAGCCAAACGGACGCTGCAAAGAAGGAGCGCGAAAATCGCGCTCCTTCCTGTGCCCCGGAAGAGACGCTGCAAGTGCTGAATTGCGCACTCACAGCGTTATTTTGGGGGTGCGATGTGCGGATGCAGCGCGTCCGCTACGTCAAGATGGCGACGGCCGTGTGGAATGGCCGCCGCCATTTCGTACAGACTCAGTCTGTACTAGGGTTAGGGGCATCTGGAAGAGACGCCTCTTTCTAAACCTAGTACGGACTGAGTCCATGCTAGGGTGCCCGTTTGTAACGGGCCTGAAAGTCAGAAAAGAGACACAAGCAGCCATCGGATATTCTCAATTTTTCCTGTCCAAGGGGGTCTTGGGTGATGGAGAACTTCAACAGCCATCAACTACTCCTCCACCAATAAGAATTAATTTCAGAGCTTCCAAAATGATGCTGTTGTACAGAATGGTACAGTGGGCACTACATCACAAAAATGTGGTCTAATTGGAATACCTATGAAACTGTTAGAATGCTCTTTCACCTTAGTTACAGCAGTGAAGGCACAACCTAGAGAACACTTCATTTCCTAAGATAAAAATAATGTTTTTGAGCACACCACATCACCATCCCCCAATAAATAAATAAATAAATAAATAAATAAATCTGCACAAAAAGGTAGTCTTGCAGAGTTGGGTAGAACAAGTGAGAAACAAAGGCTCAAAATGGCCTAGATTATTATTATTAATGGTATTTACACCCTGCCCTTCAGCTGTTTTTATGTCTATCATGTTTAATCAAAGCACAATTCTTTCACATTGATAGCTCCTGAAATTCAATTTAGAAGTGTCAAAATGCCATTCATGCTTTCCTAAATCTTAAACTCCAATTGTATTCAAATCTTCATGCATTACCCTGTATCCTAGACAGATGCCTAAGGATTAACAGTTCCTAAGCCCCAGTTTGATTTGCAGCATAACAGTCATTTTCTCATCTTGGACTTTGTTCAGTACCAAATTAAACTATCATAAAAATCTTGAGTATGTTACAATAGTAATTTTAAAGTAGATAAGTGTTTGCCATAAAGTGGTATACTAGTGCACCTATTACCCAGTCTGACTAAACAGATACAGCTCCCCTATTGCATAAATTATCTGTTCTTTCATTTCTAGGAATTAAATCAAATTATAACTCTTTAAGAAAATCAATGTCTTTTATCACCTTGATTTCTGACTTCAATACAAGCAGACACAACTCTTTTTTCCCCATATTGTTATTTGTGCAGATTCTTGCCTAGAGAAAGCAGAGTTATATTAAAATTACAGCTTTGCTGTGCACCATTCACATTATGTAATCATTTCCGTATGACATGGAACAAGACTGCAGCCGGCATGGTTTGGTTTTCAACAAGAAAATCCCAACTATTTATCTGCCCATGGTCTTACTTGTGCTTATTTGCAAAGAGGGTTAGAGAAAAACTTACATACCATATCATTACTTCTGCCATGTATTTCATTCTAACCATTTTTGCTTCGCAAGAGGTTCACTGGCCTTAAGAAATAACGATTTGTATAACTGATTTGTATAACTGTTCATACAGTTAAAACAATTGTATGGCTCAAAAGATGCTTTTCAAAAAGGGGCAAATGCTACTTATACAGGGACATGGTGTGAAACAGTACAGCACTAATCCTTGATCTAAGAAACATTGCAGTTTCAGTCCTGCCAGTCAGTGACTTCTCTTGCTGTTTTTACCACTCCTCTTGGAACAAACTTATCTCTGACTTCTTTTTGTAAGTTTGCTATTATCTTCACTATTCGTCTACACATGTATAGTGGGTAGGAATCAACCTACTGCAAAATATTCCAGCAAAGTTGTCAACAGATGTTCTTCTGGGGTGTTGAGGCACCACCACAGAAAAAGGCTGATTTGATGTGACCATTCAATCAACAAAATCAGATTCTCCCCAGATCTAAGAGCATTGGCAGCCCAGTGCAAGGAGATGTGTTCCTTTACTTATCTAAGGCTCTAAGTTGTTTAGGATTCTGTAGGTCAATGAATCCACTCTCAAACTACAAAAATGACATCCCCAAAACACAGGCAACCAATGCATCTCTTTCAGGGTGTACGTGGCATCATCACTGACTGCTATCATTGGCAGCAATTTGATGCCTGTATTTCCCCCTCTATTTCATTTTCCAAGATTGTCTGCAAGGGCACACCAATTACAACAATCCAAATAATGCTATTGTCCCAAATTGCCCCAAAACCTCTGTCTGTGTCTCAGGGCCAGTCTACAAGTAAGTGGGTTATGAGAACTGCTGCAGATTTTTTCCACATTTGCACTGATGGTTAAATGCCTTCACTTTCCTGTGCAAATTCACATCTATTCCCTCTCTCTAATGAAAATGCACTGCCATCCAAATCCATGCAAAGAGGACAGGTGGGCCACATGTGTGATAATGTGCATTTCTATGGATTTCTGTGGCTACTCCGGTAAAAACTGTGAAACCTTTTTCTGTGGTATTTAAAGAGAGGGGTTTTTTTTGGGGGGGGGAGGGGTTTGGAAAATTGCCCTAACTCCTGGACCATGGACATTTCTCTTGGGGCTACAGGTGCTGCCAGAAACACTTTTTTAAAAAAAGGAAGCAGGCAGAAATCTATTTCTGATTCTGAAAAAGTTTTAAAAGATTTTTAAATCTTTTAAAAATTTAAACCAATTTAAAGATGAATTGTCACTCCTGGGGGGCGTTTCACACCACGTAATTGCAGTGCTATGATTCCACTTTAACTGCCATGGCGCCATCCTATGGATGTTGGGATTTGCAATTTAGGGAAGGCATTTTGAACTCACAGCCAGAGTGCATTAGTGCCTCACTGACCCTCAAGCCCAAAGATTGCACAAAATTTAGTGAAGGGAGTTAGAATGGAACCACTGTGCCACAACTGTACAGTGTAAATGAGCCCCTGAAATCTTCCAAGAGAGAAATGTCACCCATTTTTGGCAACAACAACAATAAAAAAAGAGATGGTCCAGTCTGGAGAAGATAGAAGCCACAAAAATAGCTTTGCTCACCTGATGTCAATGTTAAAGAACACAGAGAACAGAAAGGAACCTTGCTGAAGACCATAGCACAATAAAGTGTTGTAGATACATAGTTTTTGTGGGTTTTTGCAAGCTATGTGGCCATGTTGTTGAAGAACTTATTCCTGGCATTTCACCAGCATCTGTGGCTGGTATCTTCAGAGAATGCTGGCATGGAAGTAAGTGGGATACACACACACACACACACACACACACACACACACAGAGTGCATCCATGCCATATGCGGCTTCTAGGTTACGCGGAAGCTGTGCACCAATTAAAGCAATGGCATGTGCGCCCGCAGAGTGCATGCCCCCCTGAGCTGCAAGCATGCGCCCCATTGTTTTTAATGGCGTGTGAGCATGCACAGATTTCCCCTTACGTGGGGGATCCAGAACTGATCCTCCACGTAAGGGGAAAGCCTACTGTATATACATATATACACACTGTGTGACTCTAGGTTGGGAGGAGTGATTTACATGTTAATCTGAGTACTGTTGTTGAATGGCAAGGCCTCAGGGCCGGATGATATGCAAGGAGGATTTGTATCACATAGCCCACAAAACGCACAAAAAATATGGATGCTGGCCATGAAAGCCTTCCACTTCATGTTAGCAGTGATTGTTTTTGCCAAACCAACAATTAAATTTAATTCTAAGTTCTTTACAAAATTAAAATGCAACTGGAATGGCCAGACCTTTACATTATTTTGCCTCCTTAGTGCAACAGGCATACCTGTTACAATATATTTTAAAAAATTGGGGGGGGGGGGGGGAAAATCCTTTTTTTATATCTATTACTTTTCTTTTTTTCCACTTTACTTTTATATATATATATATCTAACAGTGTATCTAACAGTATAAGATATGAAAAAGATACATTTCAGTCTTCTATTGAACAACAGGGCAATCCAAATGTAACAAGTGTCAGATCCATGTGCTTCATACTACCTGCATGTCAGCTTCAACGTTTTCTGCCGTGGTTGTTTATAGCCAGTTTCCCATTACATGTAAACTGGGAAACTGGAATTTAATCTGTTTATTGAACAGCAGACAAAAATAGGATTAGATGTTCTGCATTTCATCAGGAGGTAACAATAGCAAAAGATCAGTCACAAAACTTGCTCTTTTAAGTTAAAGTTTCACTAGTATCTTAATGGACACAGAAAGACAACATAATTGCAGAATGTATCACTTTGCTAAAAAGCCTGCCTTTGAATGACGATTCCTGTTTATGATAGAAACATAATTTTCCCTAAGCTATTTTTTCCATTAAAAATATAGAAAATACCTTACAAAGAGTAAAGACAGTAATTTAAAAATCAGCAGACTTGCCAGATGATTAAACTCTTTTCTACTTAGAGAGGAAGAAACGCAATCTCTGAGGGCATCAACACTTACTATTCATATCCTTAGGTTCCTCATCCTGTTCAAAAGGCAGATTATAAGTGCAACCAGTATGTTTATGATATCCAGACTTCTTCTCAGTATATTCCAACTGCCAAAAATTGCCAGTGTGGTGAAATCCAGTGATGTGCAAATAGAAGGCAGCTCATTGAATGAATCTTTTCCTTCTCTTCTCCTTTAGTATCTCCATAAATATTCTCTTGAGATGGGGGGAGCTACTGGGCTGGGGAGGAACACCTGACACCAAGACTCATTTGGGAATAGCGCAAGATCCATCTGCCTAATTTGGAGCACTTACTCTCTCCCACTGGGGCTCTGCAAGACATAGACCATGCTGTTCAGTGTATCTCCTCAGCCTTTTGGAGGAGATTTTGAGGGGAGAAGGGGGAAAGATTCAACGCTTGATGTTACACAACATCTTCATTTCATACTTTCATTAAGACTGCATAATGACTGTAAACAGATGCCTTGTATTTGTGCCCAAAGGATCACAATTGAAAGAGGTTCAGCTTTAAAATATTCATAGTTGCTGCTGGACAGAGCAAGTATTAAGGCTAAATGGATCAGTGGTTTGAACTGTACAAAGGCATTTAAATATGACTGACCATTTTATCTGGTTATAAAGCTAAGAATACTCACTTTCACATATTCAGTTCTGGCAGTAAAGAGTGGCCTTATTCAAATACATTAAACTACAGTTATGTGAATGAATCTTGGGCCTGTGTAGTTCCACTACTAGAAGTTACCTTTATATTATTATTATTATTATTATTATTATTATTATTATTATTATTCCTTTTCATTTTATTTGAATTTCACTTAACTGTAGTTTAGCATTTTGCCTGAACCCAGTCAAACAATAACTGCAGTTTAGCACTATGCCTGAATGCAGCCAAATTTTGTTTAGTCTTGACTATGGTTAAGAGAAACAAGCAGAAGTCAAACTGTGGTTTATGACCATAGTTTAATTCTTAAAAATCATACTTCCTTCTAACGTTTAGCTCATAGAGATGTGTGAAGTTTACATGCTTTTACTGTTAAGCAACTGTCTCTTGTTTTCAAGCTTTACTCCACAAGCAAATCTGTGGCAAAATATACAAGAAATAGGGAAGAAATTCAGCTGTTGTGCTTAAAGTTACAAATACTAACAGTAGTAGCAATGAGTGGGAAGCAGATAAGTAGTTGGCATTTTCCTTCAACAGTCCAGGCCTCTTTCTTGTAAACAAAACAAATTAAAAGACCAGTTCAGCTGTTTTGGTTCTAAATCAATGAGGATAACATGACTATATCAAAATAAACAAAACGGAGGTCCTTTTTAAAGAAAAGAGAGGTGGAGGGCATGGGCTGTATGTATACATTTATGTGTTAAATTCTGAATACAAATTATTTTACCTAAAATAAGCACTTTCCTACTGAATTCAGATGCTGTGTCAGATACAGCCAAAACTTTGACTATGGCAAAGTTTTCAAAGTGAAGTAAAGCTTCTTTTGTGAACAAGGAAACTATCATCATACACATTACCAAACAAGAAACAAGGATGAGGGGGGCAAAAAAGAAATGGGTGGAGGAAAGAGAGCAGGAAACCAATGTTTTAGGAAAAGAGTCTCCTTAAGATAGGAAAGACAGTTTTCTTACTATCTTACTATGGAGGGGTCAGGAAAACAAATACAGGAGGACCCTATTAGCCTCCTCTTAATGGACTGTGAAAACAAAACAGTTCACTGTTTGCTACAACTAGTGAAGAAAAAGCACAGGAAATTCCCAGCGCCTCCAATTTACATTGACATGGACTCAAAAGCTTCATCACTTTGCAATCAGTGAAGTGCTTTTCAAAGGAAAAGACACACATTTAATTATTGGAATGGCCTTTTCTGCTTGATCTAAGATAGAGAAAAACTGTCTCAATGTTGAAAAATGATATGGGTTATTCAAACACCAGTGATTTCTCTCTGGAACCAAAAAGCAGGTGTGGGAAAACATGAGTGATACCTCTGCTACAGAGGTCAACAAATGTGCAAGTGGATTTTGTAAACAAGTGATTTTTTTTTTTAGCTAAAAGATATCTTTTTATCAATTAAATGATTACATTTAAGGATCTTTTGATTTTTCTCTTTTTTTTTCTCATGTGTTTATAAACCTATCCTGGGAAAACTAAGGGAGGGGGATAAAGTTATAGTGAGAAAGAAAACAAGCAACAAATGAATTAACTTGTGCACTCTCTGGCACGGTTCACATGTCAACAGTCTGCACTGCTGAAGGCTCTGTCTGGAGCATAATGAATAAGCATTTCATTTGGCTCTTTCTGTCAGTGGAATTGGTTAAAGAAACTAAAAAAACTTACTATCTGATGTTCTTTTGTTGCCTGTTTATCGATCCATTTCCTGTATTACTATGTACTGTATATGTATTATCCTACTTGTATGTATTTTCCCTGGATGAAGATTAACCTTCCATTTTGAAGCCAAGCCCTCCCTCCAGTCCATCTGCCTTGGTCCAGGCCTTGGAGGTAGAGAGGAACTGCTGGACCTCTTACCCTTTCCCTCCACTACTCCCTTCTCCTTCTGTGTCATGTCTTTTTAGATTGTAAGCCTGAGGGCAGGGAACCGTCTAACTAAAAAGATTGCATGTACAGCGCTGTGTAAATTTACAGCGCTTCATAAAGAAAGGTTAATAATAATAATAATAATAATAAACCAGAATTTTGTTCTTTTCCTGTGATTCCTTGTTATGACAGGACAACAAGCCAGAGATTCCAGTTCAGACACAACACTAAATCAACTAAGAACAGAGGTTCCTGGTTTGTTTAGCCACTGTCATTAGCAGTAGGAATAAAATGTGTGTACACACTCACTCATTCCAGAGAAGCCAGAGTCCTGAAGAATTCAGTCTCTGAACATGCTTTCTCTCTCTAAAATTTCTACATGACATCGGGCAGAAGAACTAGAACTCAGTCACTAAAAATGGGATCCTATAAATGTTGACTTGAAGTAACTAACTCCTACTGCACTCAGTATGACCTACTTCTTAGAAAGTGGGTTCAGAAATACAGCTGAAGATACCTAGAAACTAGCAGAAGTGCTATAATTTAAGTGAGCCGAGCTGAAAAAATAATGCACATGAAATCTAAAAAGTTAAATGCCGTGAGCTTTCCTCGAAGTATAGGGCATGTGATATACTGTAGGTCCAAAACACACTACAGAAATAATCCAGTTTGAGACTGTTTTAAGTGCCCTGGCTCAGTGCTAGGGAATCCTGGGAACTGCAGTTACTGGGGTACCAAAGTTCTCTGACAGAGAAGGCTAAATATCTCACAAAACTGCAGTTCCCAGAATTCCCTTGCCTTGAGCCAGGGCAGTTAAAGCGGTCTCAACAGTTCAAGTCTTGATTTCTTTTACCTGGGTCAAGACTTGAACTGTAGGCTCAGTTCTCAAGTATGTAGAGTTGGAATTACTGTAAAAAGTAGAGCTAAATATAAAAGATTATAGTTCAAAATATACTGCAGAAATCATCCAGTTTGAGACCGCTTTAACTGCCCTGGCTCAAGGCAAGGGAATTCTGGGAACTGCTATCCTTGACGCCCATTTTTTTTATTTTTGTGAGCCAAAAATGCTCCACAATGACCCCCCCCCCCAAATTCCAAAGGGCCTTCAAAAGCAACAGTTTGACCTCTTCTGCGCCCCCAGAGAGCAAAATTAAACCCAAAACATGCCAAAAAATAATAATAAACCCCCAAAATAATGATCCAGAAGTGCATTTCTGCTAACGTCTGGCCCCTTCCAGCCGAAAACGGGACGGGGGGGGGGCACAACAGTTATAGCAGTTTCCCACTCAATTTAGAGATTAAATAATCTTGCAAATTCTTAAGGAAGACAAATTGCTCTCAGGAAAAGATCACTGACTCTCTGGATGGACTGTATTATGAAAGAACTTATTTCTAAAACCTAACATAAAGAAAAGGATAAACAGAAATTCAGTACAGGAAGAGATAGTGTTTATTAACTTGTTAACCTACACGGAAACTTCGTACAGAGCAACAAAGATCACCATCACATTTGTCCCAAAATTAGCTCATCAGTCGAATGTTCAAAGTTAATACTCTCAGAAGGCAGAATGAAACAGTTACCTCAAATCCATGGACAAAGCAAAGGGATAGCAAGCGGCCAGATATTTTACGTATTTATTTTTGAATCTCTGGATATATTTCCCTCTTAAATGAAATATAAACAGGATTCTTACAAAGGTTACACACTGCTGTATAAAACTTTAAACTGGGAGCATTAAAGTGATGTGTGTTTGATCACAGCAACCAATGGATGTGTGAATACAGTCAGTTTGTGGGAAGATCAGAGCAGTGCTGCAGAGGAACGGATGCTATCTGGATTTTCTGCCTGGAATGTCAAGCTGTCTTGGGCTAAATATAAATGTTTTCACTAGTTTCAGAAGCTAATCTTTACTTTCACTTCATACTTTCCGCGTAATTTACTTTTCTTCCTTTAAACCTAGGGCCATGGGTGCAAAGAGTCAAAGCCCTGACAATTTTGTTATTCTGTTTTATGGATATGTCTTTCACAAGCTCATCTCTAAACATGAACAGTTAAATATACTTAACTTTTCTAATGTTCAGAAGTGATGACTAGACGGCAGTGAAAACAGAACACTTTACAACTCCTCCCTATGCAGCTTCACTTTGTTTACATTTTGCAAGTCTGCCGAACACAGGACAACAACCTCAACATGCTGATCACTCAATACGCTGATTATATCTGTGTTATCTGACTACCAAAACAATGATCCTACTTCTCCCTTGCACTAGAAAAAACTTTGCCTCACACTCGCTTATGCCATTCACCCAAGTCAAAAAAACCTTCCTCAAAACTAACACCTGAAATGTATTGCTACACACAGCAAATGTACATTAAGAAGCTTGCTTCCTATCTGAACGACTGCCAGAATGCTTTCATCTGATAGTGCAACAAATCGACTGTAGGGAAATAATAACAACAACAGAGTCTTGTTGATACTAGAAGGCTCGCAAGTGTGTTACGGGACAAACTTTTGTTAATCCTATTCCACTCCCAAAACTGCAGATCCAAACACGTGGATCCGGCAAAGAGGCAGAATGTAAACAGGGAAGTCAGAAGGAAATGAAGCACAAGCAGCACAGGAAGCGCAGGCGGCCGTTCTCAGGTTATTAACTGTGACCATTCACAAAGCTGTGGCGATCGAAATGCAAACAGAAATAGGAAAAATAATGGACACGTGTCACACGATAAAAACCCATCATTCTAATTCAAGTCACAGACAGAACGGGACCACTTCACAAACTCTAATTCAGCAGTTTCACGCTGCATTCTAACTTTTGAGTTCAAAAACAGACATTTTACGATCAGCAATACCTGGCAGGTTTTCTCCACTGTTTTTCTATCTTGCCATCTTTGGATGTCATATTTATGCCCAGTTATCCTTTTGCACAGAGACCGGCCTGCCTGTACCTTCCTATATCGCCACTGAGTACATATATGTATCCTTTACAAAGAGCCATAATAAAGTATTCTTCTACAACGCGATACACGTTTACTTGGGAATAACAGCAACAGAGTTTCAAAAGTGAAGATGCACAATGGGCCTTTAAGAATGACACTTCCTCCCCAGCCCCAGACCTCTTAGCAGGGAAAGAGGAAGCTGGGGTGACTCCTCGCTATGGAATTCTGGCCCCACAACAAACTCCAACTCCCAGAATTCCATAGCGAGGAGTCAGACAACAAGTTTAAAGCGGCCTCTGAGTGGGCCCTTATTTCCTGCAGCCTGTTCCCAGAGAGACCAGGGAGGGAAGGCGGCTCTGCTCCCTGCCCCTTTCCCAAGGCGGCAGCCAGGGGGGTGTGAGCAGCGTCAGGCGCCACCGAAACCAAGCGGCGAAGGGAGGACTGAGGGAGGGAGGAAGCGAGAAGGAAGCAAGGAGGGTTGCTGCTGCTGCTGCTGCTGCCGCCTCTTCTGCCCAGAACAATAGAGCGCCCTTCCTTCCCTCTCAGTCTCTCTCAGTCTCTCTGCCTGGGACTTACTCACCGCAGACGCAGCAGGAGAGCGACTGCCGGAAGTAGGGCAGGAGCTTCCCGATCTCGGCCAGGCACTGCGGGTCCTCCCCGGGTCCGTAGCTGAGCACCAGGCGACTGGCGGAGATGTACAAGGCCGTGGCATTCACCGGGTTCATCGCAGACGCTGAGGCCCAAGGCTCCCGGGCTGAGAAGAAAGCCGCGGGGCGCCGCTGCTGCCGCTCCTAGGCCCCCCGCCTCCAGGCGCCGCCAGGGCCTTCTCCTCCGCCTCCTCCCAGCCCTCCGCCGAGGAGCGGCGGCGGCGGCCCAGGCGACTACTCCCCGCGGAAAGCCATCCCGGCCTGGTTCCCCCTCAGGCGGAAAGGAGGCCCCGCATGCGGAGGCCGGTTCAGGAATACCACTACCGCCGCCTCCGCATCACCCCGGGCCTTCCTCGCCGGAACCGACGGCGGGACGCTCTAGGACTCCTCGCCTCGTCTCTCCCTCCTCCTCCGCCAAGCCCCCCCTCCCCTTTTTACAATGTCAATAGCAACCGTTAGATCCAACCGTCACTGCGCAGCCATCGCCGCGGCCGCTTGGGGTGGGCGCCAGTGCGCATGCGCGGCCATTCCCTACCCTCCTCGTCAAACTGCTCCCCCCTCCGCCTTCATCTACAGTACTCATAAGACAGAGACGCACACACATCCCCTTCGCCTCTTCTGGGTCTGAGAGCACCCAGGCCGCCTCTCCCCGGAGAGAAGGGGCGGGGCTTAGGGGGCCTCGCGGCCTAGAGTTCTGAGGGAGGCGCGCGCGCTCTGCGTAGCGTAGCCAGGCTTTGCGGCCTGGTCAGTTTGTCAATAGAAGCACTACTCCCACAGAAGTAACCCGTTTTGAGTTGTTGTGGCACCAGGTGCCACAACAAACTACCATTCCCAGAATTCCCGTGCCTGGAGCCGTTGGCACTCCAAGCCGCCTCAGTCAAAACCTATTATTTCCCTACTGAGAATGCAGCCCACCAATGGGTTTATGAACCTTACCCTCCCTAAGCATACACAGAGTGCATGACCCCCCTCACACAACCCACACATAGCTCCCTGCAGAAACAATCCAGTTTGACACCACTTTATCTGCCCTGTCTCAAGGCTAGGGAATTCTGGGCGCTGTAGTTTTTGTGAGACGTTAAGCCTTCCCTATCAGAGAGCTCTCTGATGCCATAATAAACTACAATTCCCAGGAGTGCTTTGATTGTGAGTCCCTCCATGGCAAGAGCTCTCTTCCAACTCCATGATCCTATGGTCTCATTCCCACTTACAGATAAATCGGTGTCTGATCCGAATCAATGGTCGATTCACCATCAGATCACTGTTTACACTAAGCTTGCCCAGATCGCATTTTCTGTCATTTTCTAGCATTAAAATAACCCACTTGTGGTTCACATTCACAAATGAATTGGACCTTAATAGATTAGAAAGATGGGCCAAAGATAACAAAATGAATTTCAACACAGAGAAGTGTAAAGTACTGCACTTAGGCCTTTTTAAGGTCTCTTCCAACTCTATGATTCAATAATTCTAGTGTGGCGTCAGTAGGGTTGGTATCACCCAGTGTGGTGTCACCATTTCACACCATATAGACTCCTTAGTTTAGCTTTTTTGCACCTTAGCTTTTTTGCACCTTCCTTGGAGGTCTTTAAACAGAGACTGGATGGCCATTTGTAAGGGGTGTTTTGATTTAGATTTCCTGCATGGCAGGAGGTTGGACTGGATGGCCCTTGTGGTCTCTTCCAACTCTACGATTCTATGATTCTAAACAACTAGCAAAATTAAAATTATACCTTCAAATTACAATATTATACACACAACCTAAATGTATTTACATATACACAATGAAGATTTGGTTAAAATGTGATGTATTTAAAGAAAATTTTAAAAGAATAAACATTTCAAAAATTTCAATTTTTTTAAATTACAATTTCAAAAATTCAATTTTTTAAAATTAACATTTTGAAATTTGAAATTTTAATTTTGAAAAAATTCTGGGGCCACTCCTTTCTCCTCCTCCCACTGAGCTTCCTCCCCGCTCCCACCATCTCTTAAAGCATTTCAAAGGCAAGCAGATGAATGCCACAGCCTGTTTCTGCCAAAATGTAGGTGTTTGAGGAGCAGTGGTGTCGCACACACCCCTTTTTGGGTGTCACCTGGTGCAATCCATCCCACTCCCCACACCCTCCACAATGACGCCACTGATATCACTTGTAAATTGTAATTCCCATATACCGCTGAATGTAATGCTAATAGTTGTGACATAAACAACTAGCAAAATTAAAATTATATCTTCAAATTACAATATCATATGCACAACCTAAATGTACAGTGGGCCCCTGATATCTGCTGGGGTTTGGTTCTAGGGCCCCACATGGATAAAACATCCCCGGGTGCTCAAGTCCCATTAAATACAATGGCCTAGCAAAATGGTGTCCATTGTATAAAATGACAAAATCAAGGTTTGCTATTTAGAATTTATATATTAAAAAATCTTTTCAAGCCATGGTTGCTTGAATCCGTGATAAAAAAAATCCATAGATACAGAGGGCTGACTATATTTATGTATACACAGTGACGATCTGGTTAAAATATGATGTTTTATAGAATATTTTAAAATAATGAACAAATATTTTTAAAATAAAAAAATAAAATTTTGAAATTTGAAATTTCAATTTTAAAAAAATTCTGGGGCTTCTCCTTTCTCCTCCCACTGAGCTTCACTCCACTCTCGCCATCTCTTAAAGCATTTTAAAGGACGAGGGCAAATGCTCATTTCTGCCAAAAGGTAGGCGTCACTGGTGTGGTCCACACACCCCACACCCTTCTAGTGACCCCAGTGCTCTGGCAACACAATAAACTACAATTCTTAGGATTCCCTAGCAGTAAGCCAGGGCAGTTAAAGCAGTCTCAAACTAGATTATTTCTGAAATTAAATGAGAGCTATTCCAGGACTGGTACTTGTTGTGCCCGGATTCTATGTAGTAAGGGAAGATGGTTGGGGTATTCCCGAATTGACTCTCTAAGTAATTCACACCAAGCTTGCCAGAAGTGTGAGGGGTTTTATTTCATATCCCAGGTTCCTCACAGTCCTGCCGTCCAAAACAACTCACAATGCAATTCAAGACAAATGCTTTTAAAAAACATAGAAAGTTAGAATTAAAGAGAAAATCATGTCAGACCACTCAAGAGTCCACTGTGAAGACTGTGAAATAATACACTTTCCCCATTGCCATTCCCTTCTCCTTTTGTGTCTTGTCTCTTTAGATTGTAAGCCTGAGGGCAGGGAAATGTCTAATTAACAATTTGCAAGCCGCTCTGATAGCCTTTTGGCTGAAGAGCGGGGTATAAATAAATAAATATTATTATTATATTATTATCACATGACATCATGCAGTGTTATGATTACCACACAATTTTCCCGTGAATAAAGCTCCGCTTTATATTCCCCAGAAAATTCCCATGAATAAAAAGCGGCACTAGAATTCCTCTTTATTCACAGGATAATCATGGGATAATTGTGACGTTGTGTGGAGGCATGTGATAATCTTTGCATTATCTTGCTATATTGACGGCAGCATACTGCTATGCTCCTGTATTTTTTGTCCATGTGTTCATCTCCTCAGTTACCAACCAGTCTCCAATATCCCATTTTTGGGCAAAGTACTGGAGCTTGTGGTGGCTCCCCAACTCCAGGAGTTCCAAGATGAAAAGAACTACCTAGGCCCCATTCCCACTAGCCCATTTGCGTTGGATAGCACTGGGCAGATCCGGTTGCCCCTATACTGAATCTGCCCGGAAAGAAGTTCGTACTACCCATTACCTTGATCAATGTAATGTGCCCCTCTGAAGTTCACATTTGCAGTACCACTTTAAAATGGAGCCTCCTTTGTTGTCAATCAAATTCACTTCTGCTTTTGTCAAAGGTGACATATCCTACAGCCATTGGCCAACCGAATGGGTGCTTTCCCCCCTCCTTTAAAAAAAAACTGGCAGCAGTGTGCACATATTCTGTCAACTTGACAAATTTAAAAACCTCCAGGTGTGTGTGTGTTGTGTGTATTACCCTAAAAAGACCCAATCCTGGGGTTTTCTTGCCAAGACTGGTTCCGAGGAGATTTGCCATTGCCTTTGCCCTGAGGCTGATAGAGTGTGACTCCACCAAAGTCATGGGTTTCCACAGCCCTCCCTCTGAATGCCAGCCTCTAGCTTTCCCTTCGCTTCCAGCCCAGCATTTCCTCTTCTTTGGAACCTCTTCCCTTCTCTTCAAGCCCAATGCCACCTCCGAAGCCCTTGCTTCCCCCCCGCCATCCTCTTCCCATCATCATCATCATCATCATCATCATCATCATCATCATACCTCACCTCAGAATGCCATCTCTGCATCCTCTTTCTTTGCTTTCCCTCCGATTGCCACCCCAGAATGCCATTACATACACATATGTAGCAAAAGCATTCACACATTGTATCAATTTGCCAAACTGAAAGGGAAACATTTGTAACATTCACATTGTAGGATTCGCATATTATACACACAAAATAATTTTTAAAAAATACCACTTGCAAAGTGAGGTGCTGTGCTGGCAGCAAGCAAACAAAAGGGAAATGTAGCACAAGCCGACACATTCTATCAATATGTATCAACCTGTAGGACAAGCATTCGCATAATCTGTCAAAAATAAAATTACAAGAGAGAGAGAGAGAGAGAGAGAGAGCTGCCTGCGAGAGGGGAGGCCTGTTCCACCCTCTGCCCTCCCTCTGCCCTCCCTCTGACCTAAATCCCTCCCCTGAACTTGACCTGATCATGACTGGGGCCAAGTTCACATTTGCCGGCAGCAGGGAAGAAATGGGTTTTCTAAAAAGAAACAGGAAATAATCCACTTTTGGAAAATCCGCTCTAAGGGGGATTTGCCCTGGATCAGGTGTGAAAGACCCTAATTCTGATGTGTTTCAACCAGTGCCGATGGGAACTTCCGACTTTTAATCCGGGTTAAAATTCAGTACAAAAGGTAGTCTGAATGGTCCCCTAGAACCATTTCAATCTGGCTTCAGTGCTTGCTATGGAGGCACAAATTGCCTTGGATTCAAAATCTAAGGTTCACATCCGGTTGTATTGCAAGACTCAATGCCAAAAAGGAAGGCTCAGGTTCACAGTTAAAATCAGATAACTATTCCTGGAGATGTAACATCTTACTATATCAACACATGCCTGTTGGGATTACTGCAACACATTCTATATAATGTAGAATGATGTCTCTGGAAATGGGAAACCTCAGCAGGCCCCAAATGCTGCTCCTAACTGTTGACAGGACTGATAATAGCAAGCATATAACTCTCTTGTTGAAACTACTTTGTTGCCTACTGGTGCATTCCTAGGCAAAATTTAAAGTGCTGGTTATGGCTTATAATGGGCCCGTACAGACAGGCCAAAATAAAGCTGCTTCAGGTCACCTTGGAGGTATGCTGTTTAAATGACACAGGCATCTTAAAAGGCCAGAACCTGTGCCAAAGCTGCACTCCAGTCCTTAGGATTGGATCATGGCTTTGGTGTGGCTACTGGCCTCTTAGGACGCATGCAGCATTTAAATAGCATACCTCCAAAGTGACCCGAAGCAGCTTTATTTTGGCCGGTCTGTACGGACTCAATATATCTTGGATCTGGATTATCTGAAAGTCTCGTTATCTTGGAGGCGACTTACCTGAAATCCCGTTGTCTCTAATGGTAGTGCGGCTAATGCATACATCACTATTGGGAACAATGGGATTGAGGTCCCCCTTTTTTTGTATTCATGGGGGAAGTCCTGAACAGGAACCAAGGTCCCACTATATAAGCCTGCTTGGGCCTTACAGTCTTCAGGAGAAGGGTTTAATGTTACTTCAGTCTTACTTCCACTCATATGAGGACATGGGACAGAGCCTTCTCTGTGTTTGCTCCTAGGCTGTGGAACACCTTCACAAGGGATAGTTAGTTGGTTGGCCCTCTCTCTGCTCTCTTTTAATTGGCAGGCAAAGGGTTTGAACTTATAATGTGTTGAGTTGAAAGGATGTCTAGTGGGTCTACTATACTATGTTCTGAATGCATAGATAATTTTAGCTATTTTGTATTGACTGATTTTGCATGCTACTTTGGGTCCCATATTTGTTTACTGAGAAAGACTTCATATTAAATAAATGCGTACATACATATGTACATACATAACCAACTGCCAAATTAAATATTTTTTAAACATCTCAAGAAAATAAAAGTGTAGCATTGTATTCAAAGCCCCTTCATCTGTAAGCCCTTCCTGTAAAATGTTTTGCAAGGGAATTCCACAAATGGAGCAACCACCAATGCAGCATTTTTGGGGGAGCTGGCAGGACCAAGAACTAAAGACTTGAGCAGACAGGCCATGATAGCACAGGCTGTGCTTGTACTATTCTGGCCCCAAAGCTCATCTGAGCTGGTCCCCAGGTTGGTGCAGGGACAGGGGGATGTTTATACATCTGTCCCCATGCCGCCCTGGGACCTGCTACCAGCACACACTCCTTACCTTGCCATGCTGTCGCTGGTACTGAGGCACACACCATTGTGGCATCTGATGTGGAAATGGGGCACCTGGCTGCACCTATGTGTCCAGGACCACTGTTTCCACATCAAACAGAGCAAAAAGGGGTTTCTCAGTACCAATTATAGTGTGGCAAGGTAAGGAGGGAATTGTACTGTGGCAGCAATTTGGGTGGAGAAGATTGTTATCCTTCACCCATTGTGAGACACAACCAATGCTGCTTGGTCTTCCCTTTTTTTTTTTTTTTTAATCTTTTGTCTTCGAATCTGGATGGGTCAATGATCTGTGTAATAACTCCAAGTCTAAAATGACTGGAGATAGTTATACAGCTGGTATAATTAAAGTTACAAAAGCACCTATTAAAGGTCAGAATCATGGGAACCAACTGGTAGGCACATTGGGTTCACAAACACATGCACCCTTTTCCTATATAGAACTGAACAGATCATCATTCCAATTGGATGTCATAAAGACAGATTCCCATATTATTTTTGTGAGATGTTAGACATGAGTGGTGAGCCTCCATGGCATTCCCCTCGCAGACAAAACCCAAAGCATAATGGTGCTTGCATGCGTGAACATTGGCATCTGCCATTGAGGTCCCAAAACAGTAGCCCAGTAACTCCAGTCCCTGGAATGCACCATGTCTCTGGACATTGTCTGTAGCCCAAGGGAGAATACTGGATGGATGTGTACAATTGTCTTAGCAGTGACTATAGTGATTAACAGACACAATTGATTCAGGTACGGGATGTAGGTGTCATTCACTAGTGTTCACCTTGCTTCCAAAGATATCTCCTCTGATTTTAAGTTTGGTTTAATTCTCAGACCTCTTGTGAAGTATTTCCTTCAGACGTATGTGTAATCAGATCTGTGATGGTCACTGAGTTAATGATTTGGATTTGTGAGTCAGCCAGCATCAGTTAAATTTTTTGTTGCAAAACCAGGAGGTTCTGTACTAGCAGAAAGGAGTTCTTTTCCATTAACATCTCCAGTTTATCAGTACCAAACTTATGGAGTGTTGTACTCTCAATAAGTTGTTTAAAGATTGATGTATAGGTTCGTTCAATTGGGAAATGCCAGTTGTGATATAATTTTATTTGTTGGTCAGAACTTCCAAATTAACTGCATCCAATAAAGAAATGCCAGCTCCAATTGGAGAAATCCAATCCCAGAGATCTCTTTTAATTTAGATAGCGGGAAACTCCCCTAACCATAATTTTAGCCATGATGACCATCCAGTCTTGGTAGTGCGTAGACCTTGTAAACTGACCTGCACCTCTTTTAAAGACATTGTGGGTTGGATAAGTATTAAAACTCTTTTTAGGCCAAGGAAAAGACTCTTTTTTCCAACAGGGAGCATTCCAGGAAGTCTGGCATTGAAATGAGCTTTTAAAATCTGAGGGAATCTGGGCCTACAGAAACAGCTCTAGGGGCCACATTTAACCTATGCTTTTGTTGTTGTTGTTAACTGCCCTTGAGTTGAACTCAACCCATGGTGACCCTGTGAACGAAACATCTCCAAGACTCCCTGTCATTCACTGATCTGCTTAGTTCCTGCAAACTCATACCTGTGACTCCCACCCCTAATTTAAACATTGCAATAATTTAAAAAATTGAAAGAATTTAATAAAATTGTTTCTTACTCCCCATGGATTGAAGCATGGACGCAAAAAACTCAGCTGATTAATCCATGGGCCAGTGTAAGTACTCTACTTTAATTGTTTATATCTATCTATCTATCTATCTATCTATCTATCTGGAACCATCCCTGGTGAAAGACAAGAGGGTAGTCTGTCCTGGAAGCACTGACTTCCCTCAGCTCTCTCAACCAGCCAGCCTTCTGTTTGAGCACAAACAGTTGTGCCTGTTGCAATTTTGTAAATTCTTTGTCATTGTTTTCCTTTGCTTCATCCTTTAGAACCTTTTGTTAAATGACCCTAAGTTTTATCAACTTATCCACGGGTAATATCAAAAACCATAATTTTGGCCCTAAAACCTGCCTTCAACTTATACATGATGCTGGCTTATAGTCCAGTATATATGGCAGGGGTAGGCAACCTGCGGCCCGCGGGCCGGATGCGGCCCGGCAAGGCCTTGGGACCGGCCCCAGCCCGGTCCTGCCGCCGATTGCCGCTGGGGCCTTTGGGGGGCAATTGTCTATAGAAGCCTCAGAAGCATGCATTTATATTAACATTTTTTTAAAAATCAGCAAATTTTTTCGCATGTCCTCCATTTTTTTTTTTAAAAAAAAGTGTCTTTCATTTGAAAATTTTGTCCTACATTTGCCCTGGTTTATTTATATATTTAAATTTTTTTTTAATTTTTTAATTATTTATTTTTTGGCTTCGGCCCCCCAGTTGTCTGAGGGACAGCAACCCGGCCCCCGGCTCAAAAAGGTTGCCTACCCCTGATATATGGTAATTGTGTACATAATTTAATTTAGTACAAACACAATGTGTTTTGCTTAAAATTGATGGTAAAAGTTAAAAACCTTTGCTTCCATCGCTGAAAACAAACATCTCACATGGTAAGCCAATGTTTATATTTCCTCCTTGCATACAAGAGAAGAGGTGTGGAGAGAGAGTGTGAGTCAAAAGCTTTTTTTGGTTTACAATATAGGAATCTGCTATATTCTGTTATTGCTAAATTCATTATTCAATTTAGATCTGATTGTTAATATAAATGCAGAGCAGTTGCCACTACATGTATCACATATTTCAGTCTGTGTTGGATGGTTCATGCACAGAAATCAAGATGAACAAGTTGAGTCTCATTAATGGGAGAAAGGTGGATATAAATTAGCAAAATCAAAATAAGCAAATAGAAATAATGGGAAAATGTAGACAAGGCAAATGTTGCTGGAGGTTCCAGTGATGGAGCTGCTACTTTGCAAAATGATATATCCAAATTACATTTATGTTAATCTAGACTATTTGCTGGCAGTCGCTTGCAGTAGCTGCAGCACCATCCATTTCAAGATGTCAGATCAAAAAAGGCTTGGAGGGCACATTCTTTTCTTCTTTTTTCTCTTTTTTTGGCCACACTCCCCCTATGTGTATTGTGAGATAGGCTGCATCATTTGTATGATATACTGTTTCAGGATAGAAGATGGGAAAAGGAAAGCCAATTCCTTCATCTTTTTCTCCTTCAAAAAAGGAGGAGCATAACACCATACTGCATCAGTGAAACAGCACTGCCCTGAAATGCTATTTCAATATGACGTTTGAAAAAATAACATATTTCAAAAAACATAGGAACATGTCCCAACATCAACAAATCGTCCCCCCAACTTTAAAAATAAAGCTATATAGTGGGGATCCAAGAAACGGTGATATCCAGCAATGAACATCCTTCCCCTCAAATAAGAGAAAGGAGTCCACTCACAGAAAACAAGCAAGTGTGAAGGCAATAACAATTAGCAATACCCAGCAAAAACGAAGAGGCTATCCTGCAAGGCTTCATGTTTCTTTAGACCAGTCTGGAAAAGTGCAACATATTAAACAAAGAAAAGAAGGAAACAATTGTAGCTAAGGGAAGCTACAAGAGAGAACACAGTGTGATATTTGTTGCTGCATCTCCAAAAGATCTATTACCTTAGAAATAATAATCTAAAAAACCCCCCAACAACAACCCAAATATGGCCATGCTGGTCCATGAGTAAAAACAAGCAATAAAATCCACAACTGGAGGGAGACCAAAAGTGTGAAGTCCTAAGTGGTACCAAAAACAAAGAAGGAAACAGAAAAATCTTTGTTTAAACAAATTAGATCAGACATAGCTATGAAATCTGTAGGGAGTTGTAATCTTGAGATATTTTTACATTCTGACTGAATCACTGGATATCTCCCAATGCATGCTGGGTTGAAATATGTTAAACAGTTATGAATACCCAAGGGCTAGTTGCAACTCAGATCTCTCCCTTGTTATGGGTAAAAAGAGTAAATCCCATTAGTGGTCCCAACTAGCTTAGACCCACTGAATCAATTACATGTATGTAAGTGTTGATTTACCAAGTTCCCATTTATTCAATGGAAACTGCTGAAATTAATTCAAAGATACAGCCATGTTAGTCTGTGGAACTTGCCACTTCATTTCCATACACAAAGGATTTGTAATTTGAATTGACATTCTCACATACCAATGACATATATAGATCTAGCCCTGGCTTCCACTTCACCAAATGCATCTGAGGAAGTGGACTGAAGCCTACCAAAGCTCATGCTGCCAACTTCTTTCTTTCAGTTAGTCTTAAAGGTGTTACAACATCTTTCTACATGCTGGATTTAAATGAAAGATTTCTGAACCAGCAATTTACTCTAGCCAACTAGCTTGGCTAATCTGATCTTTAGATAAAACCCCACCCCACCCTGGCCAAACTAGCAGCAAACCATATGAAAAGAGGAAAAGATGTTATCCAGTCTTCTCCCTGTGCATTTGTGACCTGGAAAAGTAAAGGGCTCTAAAATTATTAGGTTTGGATCAAGCAGTTGGTATTCCTAAAAGCAAAACACGGCTTTTCTTGCCAATCCCAGAAGGAATGGCTAGCATAATTTGATTTATCAAGGAGGGGTTTGAGTGGAATTCAGAATACAGATTTGGGTTGGGAAGCCTTCAGTATATTGAAACTCTATGCAGCCTTCATCAAATCCCTGAGTGGCAGGCGCAGTGAAAACCCTAAACTTGTCATCTGATGTGAAAAGGCAGAGTGCATGGAAATTTAACCTGATGAAATATGGGTAAGGTTCATCGTGAAGTTTTCTGATTTGAGATTTTTATTGCCTGTCTTTAATAGGGTTTCACTTCCACTGAAAACCATGTAAACAATTTTTTTTTCTTGATTTGGCACTATCTTTAAATTACCAGTATACAAAGCCCAGTATACAAAGGGGTCTTGAAGCACCTTTGAGAGTAAGTTTGTACCATAAACTTTAGTAGATTCAGTCTGTTTTATCATGTCTGTGATTCTACAAAAGTGCTCCAAGTCCTCTTTGTATATTCAAACAAGTAGTGTGTAGGAATATTTGATATCTATATTAAGCAGAGTACAGCAAGGTTAATACAGCATGAGCTTGTGGTAGAAATTGGAGAAATCACTGGATGCTCTTGTAAGGTAAAGAGAATAAGAGAGATAGAGAAATTAGGTTTATTGTCTCAGGAAATCCATTTCTGAGGCCTGGAAGACAAAGAGCCCTCCTCCAACCACCATCTTGAGGGGGAGAGAGGCTAGGCCTGGAAGAAAAAGAGCCCTCCTCCAACCACCATCTTGAGGGGGAGAAAGGCCAGGCCTGGAAGAAAAAGAGCCCTCCTCCAACCACCATCTTGAGGGGGAGAGAGGCCGGAAGACAAAGAGCCCCTCCTCCACCACCATCTTGAGGTGGAGAGGCCGGCCTGGAATCGAGCCCTCCCCAACCACCATCTTGAGCGGGGGGGGCATGGCCTTGGGGGCCCTCCTCCAACCACCATCTTGAAGGGGAGAGAGGCCGTGGCCTGGAAGAAAAAGCCCTCCTCCAACCACCATCTTGAGGGGAGAGAGGCCTGGCCTGGAAGAAAAAGAGCCCTCCTCCAACACACCGATCGTTGAGGGGGAGAGAGGCCAGGGCTGGAAGAAAAGAGCCCTCCTCTGGCCACCATCTTGAGGGGGAGAGAGGCTGGCCCTGGAAGAAAAGAGCCTCCTCCAACCACCACTTGAGGGGGAGAGAGTCCTGGGCCTGGAAGAAAAAGAGCCCTCCTCCAACCACCATCTTGAGGGGAGAAGAGGCTAGGCCTGGAAAAAAAAGAGCCTCCCGCCAAACACCATCTTGGAAGGGAGAAAGGCCAGGCCTGGAGAGAAAAGAGACTCCTCCAACCACCATCTTGAGGGGGAGAGAGGCAGGCCTGGAAAAAAAGAGCCCTCCTCCGGCCACCATTTGCTTGGGGGGAGAAAGGCCGCCTGGAAGAAAAAGAGCCTCCTCCAACCACCATCTTGAGTGGCAGAAGAGGCCTGGCCTGGAAGAAAAAGAGCCCTCCTCCAACCACCATCTTGAGGGGAGAGAGGCCAGGCGTGGAAGACAAAGAGCCCTCCTCCAACCACCATCTTGAGGGGGAGAGAGGCCAGGCCCGGAAGAAAAGAGCCCTCCTCCAACCACCATCTTGAGGGGGAGAGGGCCTGGCCTGGAAGAAAAAGAGCCGCTCCAACCACCATCTTGAGGGGAGAGAGGCCGGGCCTGGAAGACAAAGAGCCGCTCTCCAACCACCCTCTTGAGGGGGAGAAGGCCAGGGCGGGAAGAAAAGGAGCCCTCCTCCGCCACCATCTTAGAGGGGAGAGAGGCCTGACCTGGAAGAAAAAGAGCCTTCCTCCAAACCACCATCTTGAGGGGGAGAGAGGCCTGGCCTGGAAGAAAAAGAGCCCTCCTCCAACCACCATCTTGGGGGGAGGAGGCCAGGCCTGGAAACAAAGAACCCTCCCCACCACCATCTTGAGGGGGGAGAGGCCAGGCCTGGAAGAAAAAGAGCCCTCCTCCAACCACCATCTGAGGGGGAGAGAGGCCTGGCCTGGAAGACAAAGAGCCTCCTCCAACCACCATCTTGAGGGGGAGAGAGGGCCTGGCCTGGAAGACAAAGAGCCCTCCCCAACCACCCATCTTGAGGGGAGAGAGGCCTTGCAATTTTTTGTTTTGTATTGGCAATTTTAACTGTAACCGCCGCTATGATCATTGGCGGAATAGCCGTCTATAAATAAAAATTATTATTATTATTATTATATTATTATTATGGGCTAGGAAAAGAGCTAGAAAAATAATTTGACCTAAATCTAGGCCCATCCCCACTTGGCTTATAATCAAACTAAGAATCAGATATAGGAACAGCAACCATTTGAATTCATGTTCGATCCTTGTTTAGGAAAATCGTTCCACATTTGATTCGTGTCAATCCAACTTTGATCAATTTCTCTAGCTAAAACTCAGATCAGCGGTGGAACCTGGGTTATCCTGACACCACTATTTCCAGAAGGTTTTTTTTTTTTGCAGCTGCTGTGTCAGATCAGCGGCAAACTATGGGAATGACAGGGTATCTGAATCAGTATTTTAGGAGGGGAAGACAATGTTCAAGAGGGGCTGTCCCGGGGGTGTCACCCGCTTTGTTCCTTTCCTGCATTCCTGGCGCCATTTTCCTCCCCATTCGCGTAGCTTTCCCCAGTGGGGTGTAAAACTTTTTTTTAAAGAAGAAAGTAAATGGGTTTTTTGAGCGGGAGGGGGAAGAAAGGAAAGAGGAAAAAGATATGGAGAAAGGCGGTGCGGTGAAAACTTTTTGTGAGTGGAAAGGAAAAAGAGAGAGAGAGAGAGAGAGAGAGAGAGAAACCCAAACCCTGAACGTGGCTCCTGCATCCAGACTTGTTCCTTTTTGAGACAGAAAAGGGGTGGTTGCTGTTCATATTGGGGTGGTTTTTGAAAGAGAAGGGTCCCCTGCTCGCGAGGACACCAGGAGCTCCTCATCAGGCCTCCTCACGTGTGGGGGCTTACGGGGAAGGAAAATGCCTTCGCCCCAAATCCTCTGGAGGCAGGAATGCTGGACCGGAAGCTCTTGCTCGCGAGGAACCCCATTGGGATGCAGTGGTGCTTCTGTCTGCCTTGGAAAACCCGAGGCTCCTAAGTGTAATAAAGGGCTTTAGGCTGCCTAAGCACCTCCCCAAAAACCTTAAGGGAGAAAACGCTAAGAAATGCACTCCGTCTCTCTTTATGTACCTATCACCCCCTCAACTTTTTTCTCTTCAAATTCCCACAGAGCCATCCTTCTTTCCCTCTCTTGCAAATAATATAATAATAATAAAACAAATATTTGAGTGTACAAAATATATTTTTTTAAAAAGAAGAAAGTTAAACGGTTTGTTTTTGTTTTGGAGAGGGAGGGGAAAAGAAAGAAAGAGGAGAAGGAGATGGAGAAAGGAGGCTGGCAAAAACTTTTTGTAGTGGAAAGGAAAAAGAGAGAGAGAGAGAAAAAACCCAAACCTGATGTGGCTCCGCGCATCCAGCCTTGTTTCCTTTTTTGAGACAAAAAGGGGTGGTGGCTGCTGCATATTGGGGTGGTTGAAGAAGAAGGGGGGGATAAGAAGAAGAGGGGGGATTAAGACATTATTGTGAAAACTCTAATCGGCTAACGCTTGATTGACAGCTTTAAAAAAAAACCCGGTTTCAGACAAGCAATGGGATGGAGAACAAAAAGGTCTGCATCAATCAAATACACAGGGGGCGAAATTCATGGGAACGGAGAACGGGTCAGAAAAACGATCCGTTTGCTCCCTTTTGAATGGAAACGATGAACCTGATTCAAATACGACTCGGAAACTTGATCCAATCCGACTCGCAGCAATATAGGTCGCTTTATATTCCCAGTAAGAATGGGGCCCTAGTTACAAGAGCCACTAAAAGCTAGCTCTAAAAGTTATGTGGGTGCAAAGTAGCATCCATTGTTGGGCTTGGAACCTCATGGATGCCGCCTTCAGAACAAGGGAAAACAAGAGACTGACCTATTCCTTGAGAGAAGGGAGAAGTAACATCTTTGCAGGCAAAAGGAAGCAAAGGCTTGAGCACAATGATCAAAGGAAGATACAGAAAGGTAAAGCGCAGCAGGCATATCAGATTCTCCTCTCACCAATCATTTGCCTTTTGGTTTGTTTTATTTCTTTCTTTGTGTTTTTATATGCCCACACTTCAGAATGCTCTCAGAGCA
This sequence comes from Sceloporus undulatus, assembly GCF_019175285.1. Classification (NCBI taxonomy): domain Eukaryota; kingdom Metazoa; phylum Chordata; class Lepidosauria; order Squamata; family Phrynosomatidae; genus Sceloporus; species Sceloporus undulatus. Next base: position 218,151,661 of record NC_056524.1, read on the forward strand.
GCTTACAAACAGTTCTTTGTGCCATGAAGCTTACATCTAAAGATACGATACCCAAGAAAAGGGGATGGAGTGGAGGGGTGATTAAGGCCAGAAGTACAAGTCGCCCCCATTCTCGTGGACTTGAAATCCACGGTCTTGAATATTCACGAAGGGGTGACTCCAGGCACGTGCTCCATTCAAGCCTAGGGGTCTTGAATATCGATGAGTTTCCATTTCGCAGAGTTGTGTGGTGTGTTGTGTGTGTGTGTGTGTGTGTGTCCAGGACAGATCCCGGTGAAAACAGAGGGCTGACTTACTGCATTCTATTCTGAGGCCACAGCAATGCAGTTGGAATGGATGAAGGGCTTTCTTCTACCTCTGGGATAGGCATGGTGAAGCTGGCCTCCCTCTATTCCTCTACCTCTGGGCAACAACCCCTTTCAGCAACCCTGTTTTAGTAACAAGTTCTAGTTCTTCTTGAACTGGAAGAGGTCACTCAGGAGAATGGAGATGAGAAGGTTTGCAGCCATCTCTTTTAATGGACTACTTCACCCCAACAAACTTATTTCTTACAGATCTCTCAACAGCTGACATTTACATCAATGTACTTGGTGCATGAATGAACCTTACCAGTTTGTGAGAGATTTAGGCAGCTTTGATGTCTTCTAGAAGCTCTATAAGGTTTGGTTCAGGTATTTCAAGTTCTTGTAGTACAATGCGCCTGTGCCATAGGCGGGAGCACCATCCGCGATTTCAGTTTATGCTGAGACCGTGCAAGGGAAGTAGCGATGGCATGCACACTCAGGGGCATATGCGCCTCCCGCCACTGCACGTCATGAGTGAGCCCTGTGTTTTCAATGGAGCTTGAGTATACACGGTATTCCCTACTCAGGGAGGTCCAGAACTGATCCCTGCCTAGGGAAGGGCCAATTAATATGGGTACATAAATTCCTTGCATGCTTGAGAGGCTTGGTGCAATAGTGGGCCCGTGGTATCTGCTAGAGTTTGTTTCAGGACCTCTCAGGGATACCCAAATCTGTGGATGCTAAAGTCCCACTTACATACCATGGTATAGTAAAATGGCACCCCTTATAATAAAATGGTAAAAACAAAGTTGGATTGTTGGAATTTATCATTTTTAACACATTTCAAGCTGTGGAGCTTGTCTGTGGATAAAGAACCTGTGTATACGGAGGGCTGCTGTATTCTGCTTCATTAGAAGAGAGTGCTACAGCTTCTTGTTTCTTGCTTGTTCGCTAGTAGCGCCAATCCATAGAATACCAACTTCCACTGGTAGAACTTGCGACCTGTAGGATTTCAGCCAATCGGCATCTGTGTAATTGCTAATCCTCAGTCTAACGCTCATTATGTTTTTTGTTTTGACTGAGGAGATACGCTTCCATCTTCTCTCTTTCTGTTGTATTTCCGTAATAAATTATGTCTTCTAGACTTTCATTCATTTCTTTATTTAGGTGTCCCTGGATTTCTTCACAGTCAGTTTCATTTGATAAACCAGAATCAAAACAACAAAATAAATTGTACATTTAGCATTTTTTTGTAATGTGTGGGAAGCAACAATCACGTTAGCTTGTATGAATCTATTTAGATTGAGCATCTTGTTAGTTTCTCATTCAAGCTCTTGTAGCTTGTTTTAGAGCCATAATGACAGTTGGGCTCTTCCTTACACGGAAATCCCGTTCCAGCACCCGCTGTGTAAGGGAAATACCATGTAAAGTCAAGTCCCATTAGAAAAATGGGCCTTCCGGCGGCAGCACCTGGCGCGCGCCATGGGGTATGCATCATGGGTTGCGCACTCATTGTTCTTCCGGGGTGTGGGAGAAGCCTTTCCGGTGCAGCCTCAGTGTATACTGGAAGCCACGTAGAGCATGCCCGCATATGATGCAGGCGCGCTGTACTTCCCTGGATCTGCATGACAAGTGGGCTTTTTTTTCCTGATTTCCGAAATCCAGGAAGTTGTTCCATGTAAATAAAATTAAAGGTTTCCCCTTGGTAAGGTTGTCAAGTTGTGTCCGACGGTAAGAGGCTGCTCATCTTCGCTACTAAACGAGAAACCAGTGTTGTCAAAGATCCAAGGGTATTAAAAGACTGGCAAATGTAATATCGGAGCCATTGCATAATCTTGAAAACTCCGGAGAACAGGAGAAATCCCAGCAGACTGGAGGAGGGCAACAATTGTCCCCATCTTCAAAAAGGGAAGAAAGAGGAGCCAAACAATTATCAGCCATTTGTCTGACATCTATACCAGGAAAGATTCTAGAGCAGATCATTAAACAGAGAGTCTGTGAACATTGAAAGCAATTCCATAATCACAAAAAGTCAACATGAGTTCAGAGAACAGTCATGCCAGACAAATCTGATCTCTTTCTTGATAAAAATTCTAGCTTGGTAGATGAGGGAATGCTGTGGATAGTAATATCTTGATTTCAGTAGGCCTTTGACAGGGTTCCCCATGACATTCTTGCAAACAAGCTTGTAAAATGTGGGCTAGACAAGGCAATTGTTACATGGATTTGTAATGGGTTGACCGCCGAACCCAAAGGGTGCTCACATGGCTCCTTTTCACCTTAGAGAAGTAACCAGTGGGGTCCCACAGGGCTCTGTCCCTGGGCCCAGTACTGTCAACATCTTACAATGACTTGAGGAAAAAAATTGGGGGACTACTATCAAATTTGCAGATGATAACCATTAGGAGGAATAGCTAATACCCCAGAGGACAGGTCAAAAATTAAAAATGACCTGAATAGACTAAAAGCTGGCGCACAGCTAACAAAATGTGACCTTCAACATGGGAGAAATGTAAGGTTACTGCACTTCGTGGCGAAAATGAATGCACAGATGATAGGATGGGGGACACCTGGCTGAATGAAACACATGCGTGAAAGGGATTCTAGGAGTCCAAGTGGTAGACCACAAGTTGCAACATGAGTCACCGTGCGTTTGCGGCAGCTACAAGGCCAATGCTGTTTGTGAGGCTGCGGATCAATAGAAGTATAGTGGTCTGAGATCAAGGGAAGTTAGTATAGTGCCATATTCTGTCTGCTTCTGGTTCAGGCCCCACCTGGAACTTTGCTGTCCAGTTTCTGGGCGCCACAATGTCAAAAAGGACATTGAGAAACTTGGAGCGCTGTCCAAAGGAGGGCGACTGAAAATGGTGAAGGGTCTGGACACCTTGGCCCTTGAGGAACGCTCTGAGGGAGTCTGGGGCTGTTTAGCCCTGGAGACAAGAAGGTTAAGAGGTGATCATGATAGCTCTGTTTAAATATTGTGAAGGGATGTCATATTGAGGCAGGGAGGGAGCAAGCTTTGTTTTCTGCTGCTCCAGAGACTGGACCCGGAGCAATGGATGGGATCAAGCTGCAGGAAAATGAGATTCCATCCTCACAATTAGGAGGAATTTCCTGACAGTAAAGAGCTGTTTTGACAGTGGAACACACTTCCTCGGGGTGTAATGGAGTCGCCATCCTTGGAGGTCTTCAAACGGAGGCTGGATGGCCCATCTGTTGGGGAATGCTTGATTGTATTTCCTGCATGGCAGGGGTTTGGACTGGATGGCCTGTGGTCTCTTTCCAACTCTATGGCGGGTTACGAGACGGGCTGGGAAGAACGTCTTGAAAGGTGTATTCCTGCTGAAGACGGAGCTTCCGACACGCCCGCCCCGGGGGCATGGCTAAAGGTGTATGGGCTGTTCCCACATGGGGGGCAGTGAAGACGCCTCACCTGGGGCAGTTTCTAACCTGTAAGCTTCCATACCGCCACTCGCAAGGACGCTGCAGAAGAGAGAGGCAGCTTTCCGCCAGGCGGCCAAAACGCGGCTTTTTTTTCTTTGCGGCTGGTCAGCAAAACAGATTGCACATTTAAGCACCCAGGCCCCCTTTACACTTTTTCCCCCTCGCCCTACCCAAACAATGGTGGTCTCCTTGCAGCTTGCGATCAGCTGGTGTTGCATCCTTGTCGCTTTGCACGTTGCCAGTGTTTTCCAGCATCATGGTGCCCGCCTCTCCTTTGGGTCACCGCGCTCTTGCTGAATCTGCAATGCACATAGCCAAACTGTCGCCGCTGGGCCACCCCAGCGGTTCCACCTGCCATCCCCATACCACCCTCTCCCTTGTAACAGATGTAAATAGTTAAAGTTTTAGCGTTTTTTTATGTTTGGGTGAAATGGCGCAGGGAATGTGGGTAGGGTTCACGTTAAATTCCAACTTTCCACAGGTCTAGCAGCACATGCGTACATGTTGCTAGGGTTAGGTTACGAGCATTAATAGAGTGAGCTGTGCTGCAGCTTCCACATCGGCTGGCATCTGACGCTCTATTAGAGCCTCGGTGCAAAACTGCGCATGTTCGCAGGAACCCCGACCTTATGCGACACAGCTGACTCGGAGCCTTTAATGGGCAAATAAATTAGTGGCGTACAATTCTGGCGTACGCGGTGCAGCAGCCTTACAGAACGGGATGCGCAGTTTGCGCAGTATAAGAAAAGAAGGCGGGAAAAGCGGCACCTTTTTAATGCCGCTTCTTCTCTCCCGCTTGGGGCGTACAGGCGGTGTTCATGGCGGCATTACAGGTAGGGCCCGTCTAAAGGCGTACCTTCAGGACGTCATGAGGCACACCTTTTTGCCATTCTGTAACCTGCCTATGATTCTATGACTCCATGGTCATGCAGACAGCAAATGACTACACAGAATGCGGTTACTGTAAACAATCTTTTCCTTCTATATGAGAAGTAACAAAGTTTAATCTCTAGCCTCGAATATGAGGTGGTAAGCGTGTTTACAAAACTCATCGCTTAGGCCAAGACAGATTGATTGTAAATCAGTAAAATAAGTTTATTTTAGAACATAAACAGATAAAAGATTTGTCAATATAAGCTGTTGTGAACTTGGCTCTAATAAATTATTGGCAGAGGTGTACAGAAACTCTATATCAGCTGCGCCCTTCCGAATCTTTAGGCCTTCCCGGGGGTTCTACAAGATCAAATTTATTCATTGAACACACTGGCCCCCACCTCAGAGACTATTCAAGAGCTATAGCCCTTCTCGGGACTAGTCTTTTCCCCTAACTAACACTATCCAGCGGATATTCTCTCAGGCACTCATCTTTTCTAGAGCCGGGCATATAATGGTAGGGAGCCTGTTTGCCATTTAGACCTCTACTAACCCCTAACCTCTTTCTCTAACCCCTGACAAACCTTTTCTCTGGATTCCCAGGTACCTAACTCCTCCACATTCCCAACCCCAACTGAACCTTCTACGGCCTGATCCACTACGCTTTCCAACGGAAACCGTTCGGAATTTTCAAACGTTCCCAGCCCACAGGCCATTGCTGGTCCTGAGCTGTCTTCGGTTGGACAGCTGGAGTGCTCTCCGTTAACACTGTTCCCACAAAGTGGTAACCTATTCAGCTCTTTTCTTTTACTGGCTTTTTAAACGGTTAGGTTGGCAGAAGCTGGGCTGGTGTGAGAGCTCACGCCAGCATGTGGCAATTGGGGCCCTCGAACTGGCCAAGCTGCTGAGCTTGCAATTGGTCTGAATCAGTGTCCTTAACTGCTGAACCACTGCGTCCTTACCATGTTAAAATAGCCTCTTTTGAGATTCCATGAGAACCTGCCTTCTTGACATCAAAGTGGGGAACATACATTGTTTCTGGGTGCTGCCATTACTTAAAAGTTCTTTAAGGTGGATCCTACACAATAGGATGAAAGTCTATCTTAGTCCTCACCATATTCTGTGAAAGCCCTTGGCTAGAAATCTGGTGTTGTATCACTGGATCTCTCCTTGAATTTTGTTTGATGAGTCACATTCAGCTTGAAAAGTGTCACCTTGGTGCTTCGGAGAGCCCCTTGCCTCTTTGCTCGTCTTGTGGACGATCTTTGATCACTTAATCCTTTAAGAGATCTATAAAAATTAAAGACTGGGCTCTAACCGTATTAGCTTTATTGGTGCATGGTTAGAGAGCCTGACTTCGGAGGAAAGGCACCAATATTTTAGAGAAATACTAAAATGGTTATTGTAGGAACTCCATTCTAAATAGCAAGATTGCTCAGAGAGCACCGTATATACTTGCCTATGAGTGTAAAATTATGTCCCAAATTTGACCCCAAAACCGAGGTCATCTTATTATGGGTCAGTATGGTAAGTGATAGCAGCTCTTCAGATTTCCCCATGCAGTTTCTTCTGTCCTGAACCAAGCAGGTAGAGTTCTTGGTGGATGAGATTGATTGGTTGCTGTTAACAGTCCTCTCTCCCACTAGTGTGTTTTGCTGTCTTGGGAGTGAAGGCTGAAACACTGAAGCCTCGTATTGATTGCTGCTTCCTCTCTTGCGCTTCAGCACACACCGAAGGAGCCCAAGTTTTAACTTACCTACCACAGGTTATGTCAAACCAAATTTTTTGGCCCCAAACCTGCCCCAACGTATACATAAGGCTGACTTAGTCGAGTAATACGTTTCTAATTTATGCTTTTGGGGGAGAAAAAGCTCTGCTGAAGAAGTAGAACTGGAGTCTAGGGAAGCTCATGCTGACTTCTTACTTTCTTTCAGTTATCTAAAGGTGTTATAAAATCTCTCTATATACGGATTACACAGCCAACATGGCTACATCTTTAAGTTCATCCTCCCTTCACGTTTGTGTTATCTTGGCCGATTACAAACGGCACTTTAGTGCATGACGAGCACACACTAGGGTTACAAAGGGCATGCTTCCGCACCGCCCTAACCCTAGTGCGTGCTCGCACGCACTAATGGCGGCGGCCCTTCTATACGGCCGCCGCTGTGAGGATGTCACGGCCGTGCCGCCTCTAGACGGGGCGGCGCGGACATGACGTCCTTGCTCCGCGCAGGGCGCTTAGTGTGCCCTGAACACGGAGCAGGAAGGAGCTCTGTTTTTGGAGCTCCTTCCTGGTTTAGGTCTGCTGGCGCAGCCTTTAGACGGCTCGCCCAGCGACTAAAAGAGAAAGGGGCCAAGTGCCCCTTTCTCCTTCTCCTGCCCGTCGGGTGTCCTTGGGGCTGAAGCCCCAGGGACACCCCTTTTCAGGCTGCGGAAGAGGCTGTTTGCCGCTTCCCTGCAGCCTGAAAAGCGGCGGATCGGGCCTCACGGCTGCTGCTCTGCACACTGAGGCCCCAATCCAGCGGGGAAAGGGGCGGTGCAGACCGTCCCAAATGGGTGGTCTATAACCGCCCCCGTTAACTACAAAAAGCTCTTCTGCCAAAGATGACTGCCCATCTAATAGTGTGCTACCTTCGCTACAACATTTGTGGATTCAAAAGAAGACCTCCCTTTTCAGCAGCAAGGGCCGGGAGTCAAACATCTTTTACAGAGTGTATGGTAATATGTGTGCTTTTAAATGAGACTTCTGCCTTTTTATGCCAGAGGCCCACTAAAAGTTAATTCTTGATTCTATTTCTTACTAGCTTCACACACACACACACACACACATATATATACAGTACATTCCTCTACAGGGGCTACCTTTGTACCAATGTCAGAAGCTTCAATTGATCCAAATCGGCAGCAGCAGATTGGTCACAGGTACATCAGATCTGACCATATTACTCCAATTTAAACAGCATTGGCTGCCGATCAGCTTGCCGGCCCAATACAAAGTTTGGTGCCATTCCCTTTAAAGCCCACATGGCTTGGGTCAAGGAACACAATCCGCCCGCGCTCTCAGAACAATGGGGAAGAAATATTGGAATATACAAGACCAGACTAATCACAACTTCCCATAAAGCGGTCCACAGCTGCGGCCCCCCACACTTTGGAACAAACGTCAGAAGAGATCCATCACCACCTTAGGATGCCCTTTAAGAAGGCACTTTAAGACGGATCATGTTCCGGCAGGCCTACCCATCGGTCTTCTATAAACTGCTCTTAAAGACTTCCACACTTGATTCAATAGTACAGAAACAGATGACAATTTGGCTATTTTTAATGACTAGTGCATGTATTTTTGTGTGCTTTTATTGACATTTTGCAACTGTATTGTTCGATTTTATCTGTTGTAATCCCACCTCGATCCGCAGGGAGAAATTGTATTATTACTATGATATCACATACACACACGTGCCTTGTTTGTTGTTATTAGCTGCCCTTCAGCCAGTTGTGACTCATGGCAACCCTCGCCTGCCCTGCCCAGATCCTGCCAGCCTTGCCCACAACCCCTGATTGAGTCCATCCGTCTGGCTTGTGGTCTTCCTCTCTTTCTTCCGCCTTCTTCCCTTCTTCCTAGCATTACTGTCTTTTTCTAGTGACCTGTGCCTTCTCATTATGTGGCCAAAGTACGACAGCTTCAACTTGATCATTGTTTAATAAACAAATAAATAAACAAACGAGGTAAACATGCTCAGGGTTATTTCGTTATCATTTTAATAATAAAAATCATCTGAAAATAATAAACAAACGAATGAAAGTGGCAGCCATTCTCAGGGCTATTTTGTTACGATTTTAATAGTAAATATCATTTGAAAATAAGGAGCCAAGCAACCAACAAGCGCGGTTTGCGGGAGGAAAGCCCCCTCCCTCCCTCCCGCTTAGAAGGCACGGTCTTCTGCGTATTCATTGCATAAACAAAAGGCACGTCGTAATGGCGGCTGCCGTCGAACGCTCCAGAGCCATCTCCTTCTTCCTTCTCCTCAGGCCTTTGGCGCCCTCTGCTGCTCAAGCTGCGGCAGCGACAGCAGCGACGGCGGCTCATAGAACTACATTATAAACAAACGCATACTTCTTGGACTGGCGTCAACTCCCCTAAAAAGCCCGCACAAATATGGCGGCCGTAACCGGAAGTGTCACGTAGACTACTTCCGGCAGAGGAGCAGGAGAAAAGGAGGGGGGAAGCCGCCTCCATATAACTAGGAGGCTGCGCGCGCAGGCGAGGAATTGTACGGCGAGCGTGCAGGGCCAGAAAAGCACGGCGCGTGCGCGCGGAGTCCGTTTTCGCGCGCAAGGCCGCTGGGCCCGAGGGGGGGGAGGCGTCGGGCGGGGCGAGGGCCGTCGCTGCGCGCATCCGGGCGCTAGGGGGCGCGCTGGGTCCGGCTGGCGGCGGCGTCGGCGGAGGAGGCGGCTGCGCCATTGGCGGGTAGGAAATGCCGCCAGATGGCGGTTTAGGATTGCGGCTCCGCTGAGGCGCGGCCCCCGGCACCTCCGTCGCGGCCCTCCCTTGGCCCCGGCCCGCTCGGACCCCTCTCTCCCGTGGCACCGCCGAGGGACTCCCGGGCAGCCCAGGAGGTAAATACGAAGGGGCCCAGAGAGAGAGAGGGAGGGAGGGAGGGAGGGAGGGAGGGAGGGAGAGGGGGCAGCGCGGGCGGAGGAGGAGGAGGAGGAGGAGGAGGGAAGGAGGGCGCTGCGAGGATGGATCCAAGATGGAGGCGCGAGGGGCGGAGGCAGAGGAGGCCTCAGGCCCAGGCCCGGCGCCCAGGAGCAAGGAGAGGGCGGCTGCGCCCTCGGAGGCCTCCCTCCCTCTCTCCCTCCCTCCCCGAGGGCCCCGGTGACAATGGAAGGGCGGCGGCCTCCTCCTCCTTCCCTCCCTCCCTCCCTCCCTCCCTCGGCTCCGCCAGCGCCGCCTCCGACCTGACCGGGAGCGGAGGGAACGGACCGCCCTCCATCACACTGGCCCAGGAGGAGGAGGAGGGGAGACGGAGCTCCTTCTTGGCGGGAAGGGAGAGGCCCTGGGAAGGGGCAGCCTCGGCCCTGTTTACGGCGGAGAGAGGGAGAGCCATGATGGGAGCCTGGGAGAGCCGGCTGGGCGGCGGCGGAGGCGGCGGAGGGTCCCCGAGGGGCAGTTTGGGCGTCCGAGGGAGGGAGGGAGGGAGGCTCTGGGGCTGCTCCAGTGTAAAGTGTGATTAAATGCTCCGGTGTGAAGGCTTTCAGTTGCCCAGCCGAAGGTTCTGAGGTGCCCAGATGAAGGCTTCTGAAAGGCTCGGTTGAGGGTTTGAGAGGCCCTCTGGGAAGTTTTCCAAGTTCTTCTCAGTTGGAGGTTCCCAAGTGTCCAGTTAAAGGCTTTCAGGCGCCTCACTTGAAGGCTTTAAACTACTAAGTTGGAGGTTTTTAAACTGCCCAGTCAAAGGTTTCCAAGTGTCCAGTTGAGCCTCCAGGTTTGGCCTTGGGAGAGCGAGCGGTGCTTGGGCTGTTTCCCTCCAGCAGAAGAAGAGGAGGAGGAGGAGGAGGAGATGTTTGGCCGCCTCAGTACTAAGTCTTGGAAGTTTTGTCCCATGGCTTCCATGGCCTCCTTCCCATGGAGGTGGGAGCAGGGTCTGTGGCCCCTTTCAGACCAGTATATTTATTTTTGCAGGAACTTTTTCTGCCTGTACTTCAGTCCCCTTTTTTGCACAGGGAAAGATATCTTAGAGAATGGAACTTGTTCGCACATAATGTAAGGCATGCTGGAAGGAGAAGGAAGAAAGGTTCTGCGTCTTTTATTACCTAAGGCAGTGCTTCCCAAACTTTGGTTCCCCAGGCATTTGGGGACTTCAACTCCCAGAAGCCCCAGCCACTTTAATCAGCAGTCAGGATTCTGGGACCAGAAGCCCAAACCTTTGGAGGAGCAGAGTTTGGGAATCGCTGACCCAAGAGGTGGCTTTCAGCTGTTGCTCCTGTTTTGAGTTGTCTAGGTGTCAGGAGCTGAAGAGTCAGGGAGAGGAAAGGCAGCCTGAGGAAGTTTGTTCTCAATGCTTTACCTTGTTCTTCATAAACCTTCAAGCTTATTCCAGAGGAGTATCTCTCTTTCATAAAGTTATAGAAGGCGGAGTAATTGCAAAATGGCAGGGCAACTTCTGATACATTTTATAGATAACATTTGAAAAGCATTTCATAGCTTATGGCAGTGATGGTGAATCTTTTAGAGGCTGCCCAGACTTTCTTTGAGATCTTTGGGCTGTACATGTATCCCTTAACTTGAAATATAGTTGCCCCTCCAAGACCATGGTCTTGGAAATCCACAGAGGGGTGACAACTATTAATCTTAATGGCGCACATGCCCCGCATGCGCACACCCCATTCAAGCCTATGGGCTTGAATATGCGTGAGAGTTTGAACTCGCAGAGGGGGGGTCCAGAACAGATCCCCCACAAGTTCAAAGGGGCGACTGTACTCCAAAATCTGTTGTTGTCCACACGGGTGGCTGAGAAACTGATACCTTTGTTTTCTGATGGGCATGAAACTTGGTTTCATGTGCAAAATAGTTAAATATACTGTGTATAAAATTACCTTTAAGCTATAAGTATAAGGTGTATATGAAAGACAAATGAATTTCTTGTTTAGACTTGGGTCCCACTTTATATGTGCAAATATTCCCAAATCAAGTAATAATAATAATAATAATAATAATAATAATCTGTAATCCCAAACACTTCTGGTCCCAGGCATTTCAGATGAGGGCTACTCAAGCTGTATTTCCAATGTGCTATCATCCCAACAGAGATGGCACCCGATGTATATAGAGACCCTTCCAAATGCTTAATATTATCAGCGAGCCAGTAATTGTGAAAATAATATTTTGCGTATTGGTGAACAAACCCCATACAGAGAAGCATGATACTCTTTTTTGTGTGTTCATCTGAGAAATAATTAATACATTTCCTCTCATGCCATTGGATCATTAAAACAAATAAATGTGTCATGCTAGATTAGTATTACCAGAAAAGCTTTATGAGCCAGTGTGGTTTTACCCAACTGATTTAAATTTTAGACTTTACTTTGAAATTGGGCAGTTACTCAGCGGGAGAATAGATCCTTTTCTTTATAATAGTTAATATAGGCACAGCTACTCAGAAACAGGTTCCTTTAAGTTCAGCTGTGCATACTCCCAAGACTGCAGCTTGTCTTGCTTTGCTGGGACTAAGTACCACTGAACTCCATTATGCTGCTGGTTTTTTGGGTTTTTTTGGAGCCTCTGAAATGGTTAAAGGTGCTGCATATCTTTCATGGTTTCTCAAATTCAGTGGTGGGTATAACTGGAGGTCCCAAATGAGGGCCACACAAGCTGCAATCACATACAAACTTGGAGAGCATGATTAGACTCAGTGGGACTTATTTCTAAGTTGCCATGCTTAGACATGCACTGTAAATTATTTGCTTATTTTAAAACATTTGTAACCTGCCTTTCAGGAAAAAGTCCTCAGGAGGTGGGTTATGATTTGTACACAAACAAACACACAGAGTGAATAACTCTGAATAACCATTGGAAATACTGTAAAGTGGCCATCATAAAAACATGTGAACCATATGAATCTTGTAAGTTCTGGTGAAAAATATCTAAAGAGGGAAAATGAGGTACATGTCCACAAATATGGAGCCACCATATAAAAGGCACTGTCCCTGATAGATCTGCTTGTGGTATATCAGAGAGCAAGCTCTGGGACTGGCTTTAAGAGCCAAGCAAGTTCAGTTGGGGTCAGTTCTGAATTGTTTGGAACGTAAAACACTGGCACATTGAACTGGGCCCCAGAATATGTTGAAAACAAATAGACTTGCTGTAGCACTAAGATGACTGAACTGAATAGCTCAGTGTTTTTGGATTGCAATAAATATTTTTAGCCAGAATAATGGGAGCTGGAATATCTGGGGCTAGAAGGTGGAAAAACTGGCTGTAGCTCCTGCTAGCATCCTGGTGGCTGTAGTTTGTAACATTTTGAAGGTGCAGAACTGATTCAAAAAGCATCTGTATTTAAAGACCAACAAAACATGGGTGCAGTCATTTTGTGTAATTGAGGCTGGTTCACTACAGATGCTGGCGAAACGTCAGGAAGAAACTCTTCTAGAACATGGCCACATAGCCCAAAAAAGCCACAAAAAACTACTGGTTAGCTTCTGTTTCATATAAGCACAAACTGGCTAGTGGTTACATAAAAGCTTTGTGGTGGATGTTGTGCTTATATGTTCTGGATACAATGAAAATGACAGCAATTCCTGTAGCATCTTTAAGAATAATTAATTTATTGTTTTGTGTGGAATGTGGCACATGTCATAATAAATTAATCTTCAAGACAACACAGGACTCCTTGGTTTTTTCCCCTGCATCAGACTAACATGATTACTCCTCTGGAAAAAATAATATGGAATTTTATCTTCCAATAAAATGTGTTGACACTTCATTTGGAGAGTGAGTCAAAATGATAAAAGTCGGCCTTCGGAATCTTCTGTGAAGTGCCAGAAAGATGCCTTTAGGCTCTAATTGAAGTTTGTATGCTCCTATGCTCTTTTCTTGTCTCCCAGCCTCTAAGGTGTTAAAGAGTGGGGGAGGGGGAAGTTGCATTAGTGTATACAAAACTGAGGGTTACGGTAGTGGTACTCAAGCCTTTTACCATTAGGACCCCCCTTTACATCTGCATGCAGGTGTTGCGTGCCCCCTTGAGATGATATATTAATAAAGTTATTAGTTTAGTGTACATACTTCCATTTGCACATTCATGTGTATTCATATTTTAACGTTTTATAAGAAAATAACATTGTTCAAATCAGAACAGTTTTATTTATGTAAATTCAGTGTTTAACTCAGCGCCTACGTAAATTTTACACATTAAAAACTGGGGGGGGGGGGGCACGGGCCCAAAAATTTCCCCCCCCCCCCCCCCCAGCAACACCTCTCACCCCATCCCTGGGTTCCTGTCTCATCATTTGAGAACCACTGGTTTAAGGAATAGGTTACCTGAAATGCAAAGCCAGCTCTTTAAAAACTAGTTTCAGACTGTATATCCTGGTTCAAATTTCTCTAGTATAAGCAAGCCAAAGATTACTGCTGTGTGCTTTCAAGTCATTTCCAACTTAAGGCGACCATAAGGCAAATCTATCACATGGTTTTCTGGCAGTATTTATTCAGAGGGGATTCACTATTACCTTCCTCTCAGACTGAGAGAGTATGATATACCTGAGGTCACCCACTGGATTTACATGACTGAGTGGGTACAGTATTTGGACCCTGGTTTCCAGAGGCTTAATCCAACACTCAAACCACTACACCATGCTGACTTTGAAGCCAAAGACAGGTGCAATAAATATTGTACAGTATTTAATGTGGAATTTGTAACTTTTGCACAAGGAAGATACTGTTATTTTTCAGTGAGACTGACTAATTTATGTTCAGGAATGCATGGGAGCTATAATTTAATGGGAGTTGTAATTAAAATCTGACAGATTTATAAAACGGATTTCACAACCTTTTTCTGCACTATAGAAAATAACAATTTTTTTGGTGGAATTCTTTTATTTTTCCTCCTCCTTTCACTTCTTCCCCTATGTCAGTGTTGACCTGGGGATAAATTTGCCTCCCCAAATCCCACCACAGGCCACACATATCCTGTTACTGATATTTGCCACAAGTGACGTCCAGTATGGTGCAAGGCCAATTTTGTAGTCTGAGGTCTACAAAAGTGGGGGCTGACCTATTGATGTAGATGCCATGCTGCTGAGTCAAATGGAAGAAGAAAGCAACATACTTGATCCTGATGTAACGTGCAAGAGAAAGAACCTGGATGTATCCAATTACATTGGATGTAAAGGACATATGGAGTTTCATGAAGTGCTTTTTTAAAATAAAGGTTTAATTCCACAAATTAGCCCAAAATATTCAGGCCAGGAAACATTTGCATGACCTTTTAGGGTTGCATCAAAATACAGTAGGAAGGCTGAAGAGGTTCAAAAATTAAGTTTGCATATCTGCATCAAATTCAAATATATGACCCATTAACAGATTTGTTGACTTTCAAAGCCCTCCATGGACTGGCCCCTCCTTACTTATCTGAACTTCTTTCTCCTTACATTCCTACTCGCACCCTCTGCTCTGATATCAAGGTCTCCTGTCCCAGCGTAGGATTGCCACTGCCCCCTCCTGGATTCGTCCCTTCTCACTTGCTGCCCCTTACTCCTGGAACCTCCTTCCCCCACGTGCGCACCTCATCACTTCTCTACCCAGTTTTAAACTTGAGTTAAAGACTATATTGTTTAGTGAAGCATTCCCAGGGGTGAGCCCCTCTCTGCCTCAGGATGCCTCATTTTAACTATCCATTAAGAAGCCAAGCCCTCCCTCCAGTCCATCTGTCTTGGTCCAGGCATCAGAGGTAGAGAAGAACTGCTGGACCTGATCCCCTTCCCCACCACCACTCCCTTCTCCCTTTGTGTCGTGTCTTTTTAGATTGTAAGCCTGAGGGTAGGGAACCGTCTAATTAAAAAGATTGTAAGTACAGTGCTGTGTAAATTTACAGCGCTTTATAAATAAAGG
>NC_056524.1:218166874-218180678 GCF_019175285.1 Sceloporus undulatus
ATAATAATAATAATAATAATAATAATAATAATAATAATAATAATAATAATTTATTTATGGCATATCTTTGTTCCTGAGATACAGAGTGGGTAGTTATTCACAATATTTAACATCTGTGTGAAACATAACTAGGACACACACAGTCGGCCCTCTGTATCCACAGATTCAACCACCCACAGCTTGAAAATATTCAAAGAGAAAAAAAATTCCAAGGAGCAAACCTTAATTTTGCCATTTCATAAAAGGGACACCATTTTACTACATCATTGTATCTAATGGGACTTGAGCATCCACTGCTTTTGGTATCCATAGGGGCTCCTGGAACCAAACTCCAGCAGATACCAAAGGTCTGCTGTACTAATAAAGTCCAGAATCTCTATGTACATTCTTTACATTTCTGGACAAAACTCTTAACAGAACAGGAAATGACGTCTGACTATTCTAGGTGGCTAGAATGGATTGTGACACTTTGCTCTTGGTGAGAAGGGATGAATCGAGATGGGCTATTTTGTTCTGTACTCAAAGGCTAATCTCTCACAGAAAAGGAATATATTTCAGAGAGGCTTAATTGTGTGGAAAAATGTTAGAGAATGCAGTGGGCAAAACCTTCAGTTTTCTAAATGTCCAGTTGAGAATATTCAAGATATATTAAATTGCAGGAATTCTGGGTCACAATACTTGAAGGATGACTGCCATTAACAGGTTTAAATCAGTTCCAAGTGAACCCTTAATATTTTTCTCATTAATTACACACAAGTGGAGAAATATGTTCAGCAGCTTAAGAAATTTTATAGAATTAGAGAGTCATAGAGTTGGAAGAGACCACAAGGACCATTCAGTCCAACCCCCTGCCATGCATCAAAGCATTCACGACAGATAGACTTCCAACCTCTGCTTAAAAACCTCCAAAGGAGGAGGCGCATCATATTCCAAGGCAGACTCATGTTTAGCTTATGGTCTACTAGGACTTCTAGATCTGTTTTGCAGGTACTGTTGTCCAGCCTAACCAGATTACGTGTCTGCCTAATCAGTTACAATGTAAACACATTACTTTTCTAAAAATAATCCAAATTGAAAAGGCAAAAATCAATACACCTCAGTATTAAAAATATTAAGGACAGTTTATTTCCCCATGCCATAGGAATAAATAAGTGTTTGCCTGTCAGTTGGAAGAGGAAGAATAGCAAGGAGGAGACCAATCTAACCTAGTAAAGGTATTTATAATTTGTTTCAATATTGTAATATTTTAATTCTATTTTAATGTACCATTTTTGTATGCTTTTCATTGTACTGTTTTTTAAAACTGTAAGCCACCCTGAGTCCCAGTTTTGGGGAAAGGACAGGATATGATGAAGATGATGATGTTCCAGAGTCTAGGAGGAGTCACAGAGAAGTGTTTGTCCAACATTTATATCAGACATTCCTGTGACGATGACAGGACAGAGAAAAGGGCCTATTTTCAGGCTCCCAGGGCACAGGCAAATTTGTATGCTAGAATATTGTCCTTTGGATAGCCTGGGCCCAAGTCATAAATGGCTTTATTGACCATATTTAGCACTTTAAATTTTGTCCTGCAAGGCCCAAAACAGACAGGTCAAAAGAAGCAGCATCCAGCCACTTTGGGCGCATAGCGTTCAAATGACTTCTGCCGGCAGCCCGTTTGGGACTATGGCAGTGGTGGCTGGTTTTGAGAGCAGGTGGTGTGGTCACTGTGGTCCTGAGCCGTTTGCTGCCATCTGCTTAATCCGGTAGTGATAGAGGATTTGTTTCGAGGAAATATTT
Source organism: Sceloporus undulatus (assembly GCF_019175285.1). Lineage (NCBI taxonomy): Eukaryota > Metazoa > Chordata > Lepidosauria > Squamata > Phrynosomatidae > Sceloporus > Sceloporus undulatus. The sequence goes on from NC_056524.1 coordinate 218,168,657, forward strand.
TTTCCATGTAATCTGCCCTTGGAAGCCTATATCCTAAAAGCACCAGATCGTGTTTGATCTTGAAAACTAAGCAGGGTCAGCCTTGGTTGGTTGGTATTGGAATGGGAGACTGCCAGTGAATAGTATCATGTTCTCTAGGCTACATTTCAGGGGAAGGAACTAGCGAAACCACCTCTGAGTGTTCCTTGCATAAGTAAAACCTGTGAAATTCATGGGGTAGTCTTGGGTCAACAGACAACTTGAAGATGCTGTATCACTTGATACCACTTGAGACAGACCAGTGGTTGCAATAGAGGACTTGAATCCCTTAACCAGTCGTGACAGAAGAGCCCCAGGATGGAGTTTGAAATTTATTTATTTATTTACTGTATTTATACCCTGCTCTTCAGCCAATATCACACAATACAACAAGTTTAGGGGACTTCAGCACTACAGTACTTTCAAGAACAGCTCAGTCAGGAAGACTGTTGTGCAGTGTGGTAGTCAATATGTCAACAGAACTGCTGTTCTTACATGGCCACTTGAAACCAACACGTTGTAGGATAAGGCACTTGCTTGGGTGGGTGGAAACATAATAAATGTTTCAACTCCATGCCATCATCTGATGCTGCAGAGAAAACTCAGGTAAAGCTGACAGTTTGACACTCCCAGCATCATTTGGTCACATTTTTGTTATTCAGGCCAGCTCAACATGCTTATCCAAAATCAAATCCTGGATAGCTGTCATTTTCCTTATTTTAGCCCCGCATATAGCAGCATCATTTTCAATCCAGCGGACTCTTGCCAAGGCAGTGCAGACTGCTTGAACTAGAGGACCACATGGGGCAGTCAACACCCTATTGCAATTTCCTCAGTAATGTTAATACAACTACAGTATCTCCCTTTTTATGTTTCCCTTTGGTTGCTACAACTGTGATGGCTGTTCCCTAATTATTTTCATCTTCCCTCTACTTTTGAAAACACATTGTTCCTTTGGTAGCCATAGGCAGTGCCCTCAAAAACAGGTGGTACAGTTGGCCCTCTATCGATTAAAGCATCCATGGATTGAAAATATTCCAAGATATAAATTCCAAAAAGCAAATCTTGATCTTGCTATTTTATATAAGGGACACCATTTTACAGTGCCATTGTATTTAATGGAATTTGAGCATCCATGGATTTTGATATCCATGCAGAATGCTGGAACCAACCCCCAGCGGATACCATGAGCCCACTGTATACTGATCCTGCAGGCAGTCCTTGTTGCTTCTCTCAGTCAGGATAGGCCCTTGCTATTGTAGCTCCCTACCCCAAGCAGTGACTGCCAGCAGGAAGCCACTCTTACAAAAGACCAGAATTTATTCCTCATCTCAGGCAAGTGATAGAGTCAAGTGGGTGTGATTACAGGTCTTACTGGAGACTACAGATTCAAGGCCTCAGTCTGTCAGAAAAGAGCATTCAAAGTTATCAACAGAATTTAGGACAGAATTTGGAATCTTACTTTGCTAGAAAAACACGTCTCAAATTAAAAAAAATGTGAACAGGCAAACCCCCACACATTTGAGGTAACTGGGCAGCTTGTTTATTTCATTCGCCTACAGCCATACATTCCCCTTCTTATCTGCCTTCTCAGCTTTGATATTGGCAAAGCCCATTTTAACCCTAACATCAGATTTCTGGTAACTGCTCAAAATCAAATTCCAGCAACTCTATTGCCTTCTTGGGCTACATGTCCTTTTCCTTTGTACATACTGTTATCTTTTTATTTTTCATTGCTGAACTACAAAGTTATCCTTAATTAATATGTTTAATCCATTGTTTTGTCAGTTGCTATAGTTTCAAATAAAAAAGCATTAAAACCTTTTTTTTAAAGCTAGGAATCCCCCCCCCCCCAAGCACAGATGGCAGCCGGCAGCTGGTTAGGAAATTCCCCCTCCTTTCACCTAGATGCCTCTGTGGTTCTACCTTTCACCTCACCATCTGTGACTGTAATTGTTCACTATTCAGAAGTCCCATAGGAAAAATCCCGGTTGAAGAACATTGCTTTTAAGTTGTAAAGATTCCTAAGTGCTTAAAAGTACCAGCATGTTTCTGGAAATTCAATATCAAATGAAAGACTATTCAATTTATCTTGGTTAACCTGAAGTTCTTGTTTCTTCCTGTTGTTCTTGGGGCAAAAGAATAACTAAAAGATTAAGAAAATCTCATTTTGTAGAATGTTGCAGTTCAGCATCTGGATTTTGTATTACAGTTCAATATATACAGAATCAGTTTTGAGTCTTCTCCTTTCTTGTGGACTTGAGTTCCGCGCTCTTGAATATTCATGGAGGAGCGATCTCAGTTATTCTCAATCGGGCACACCCCATGCGCGCTCACGGGCACATACCTCATTCAATCTTATGGGGCTTGAATATCTGCAAATGTCCATTTTTGCAGGGGATCTGGTATGGATTCCCCGTGAAAATAGAGGGGTGACTGTATACACAGTGAGACTTGGAGGTTAACATTCAAGCAAGGAAAATAGAGGGTATTATATGTCTAGTGCTGGCAAGACTTACAGTATTGCCATAACTTGCAATTCTTATGCTTTTACTCATAAAACATCAGTTACAGTGGGCCCTTGATATCAACCATGGATACCAAAATCCATAGATGCTCAAGTACCATTAAACACAGTGGCATAAAACAGTGTCTCTTATATAAAATGGCAAAATCAAGGTTTGCTTTTTGGAGTGTGTGTATATGTATATGTATGATATTTTCAAACCATGGCTGGCTGAATCTGTGAATAAAAAATCAAATGATATTGAGAGCCAACTGTATTTGTTTTCATTTTTATAGTTAATAGAGCTGGGGGGGGCAGAGAAATGTCTAAGATCAGGATTGGGTTTTTTTTTTAATGAAAGATGGACATCTGGCTCATTTAGGCAACATGAGAAATTTAAAGAGAAAATATTTACCAGTAGATAAGTTCATTGATAATGGCTGCCATTATTATTATTATTATTATTATTATTATTATTATTATTATTATTATTATTATTAACCTTTATTTATAAAGCGCTGTAAATTTACACAGCGCTGTACATACAAACTTTTAGTTAGACAGTTCCCTGCCCTCAGGCTTCCAATCTAAAAAGACACAACACAAAAGGAGAAGGGAGTGGTGGTGGGGAATAGGTTCAGGTCCAGCATATCTTCTCCACCTCCGAGGCCTGGACCAAGGGAGATGGACTGGAGGGAGGACTTGGCTTCTTAATGGATGGTCTACTCTCTCTCAGAGGCCTCTCTCCCCCTCAAGATGGTGGTCGGAAGGAGGGCTTTTCATCTTAGCAGGCGAGACCTATTGTTCCTGGCCTGCCTCTCTCCCCTTCAAGATGGTGGTCGGTAAATCTTAGTACTGTAAATCTTGCTGAATGAGGACCTCAATAAGCGACAGTGTGCTGGGATGAAAGCACCAAGCTAGACTTTAGGAGGCTAGTATGTGTGCACTCCCATGTATGGATAACAGTTTTCTGTACACTGAAAATAGCGGTTAATCTGACGTAAGAGAGAAAGAACAGATTCTGGGTTGAATGGGAATCCCTTCATATCAAGTCAGCCCTGAAAAATCTCTTGGAGGCATTGCATGCAGTCTACAGTATTTGAATTTCTCAGTTCTGAGACTAACCCTTCTGTGGTTCTGCTGTGGAGCAGTAAAACAGTCATACCTGTTCTGGCTTGTCAAGCAAGCAACAGTAGTACATGCTCTGTTAAATAAAGAATAGTTTGTTCCAAATTACCATATAAAAGCACATTGTCAAGTGATTGCAAGCATCTTTTAAATAGAAAGGATTGCATTTTTCTCTCAGATTTAAAAATAGGCATGAGCAATCATTAATGGTTGACCTGGTTATTTGAAAAGAAACATTTTCTTCAGCTTTTGGGCAGTTAACAGCAAATTCTGCTCATCCAGCTACATTTCTATTATTCTAGCCAGATCAACATGCTCATCCAAAGTCAATCAATGTTTCAACTCTTTTGACCCATCCACAGCGATCAAATATGAGATGCCGCCCAGCCAACACCCTGAATTATATACACACATAGAAAGAAAACAGTGGTAACAGTCAGCAAGAGATATGTATTCTTCCTATGCAGCTGTCCCTCTTGATTCATAATCTTGCCATTCATGTCCCTCGGTCTTTCGGAGACAGCAAGCCAGGACACCATAATGGTGTGTGTGCCCAAGGCATGTAATCAATGGGGTTCCAATACAGATCCAGAACAGATCCCCCACAAATTGGAAGGGATGACTGTATTTCCAAATCTTTGCTTAGAAGTGCTTTGATACAGTGGCATCTATCTGGGTCCAGAAAGTGAGGAGATGGCACCTTAGATGATTTCTCTCTCTAAACCAATAGTATTTCTTGTAAAAAAATTAAATCAGTCCCCTCACCATTCTGTGGGAAGCATAGAAACCAAGTGCACTAGTGGACATGGGATGGAGAGACCTGATCTTTTCCCATCAAACTACTATAGTAGAAGGGCCTATAAATATTTTGTAATATTTTGGACTTTGTTTGGAATGTGCCCTTATTAGCCTTGTTTCTAAAATATTAAGCCTCAGGTGTTGTAGTCTGCATTTTAAGGAAGATGCTCTAAATCCCTGTTCATTTTTGTATATAGTACCTGCACTTTTCCAGTGGAGCAGTATTCTTTTCGAGATGCAGGAACCAGAGCAGTATATAATGATGTACATTTTTACCATAAATTAAACCACAATGCATTCATTCTGATACTAGCAGCTTTAATAATTGGCAGAATGGAATTTTCCTGTTTAACAACGTTCACAAAGTGATTTAATGTCTTTTTGAGCTATCTGCCATGACTTCAGGGCCACTCCTCCTCCTCCTCCTCCTCCTTCTTTAAAAAAATTACTTTCCCAGATACATAAAAAAGAACTTTAACATTACCTAAAATGTATGAGAAAGAGCAAAACATAAAAGAGGGGGAAAACAAGGAATTACAAATTGGGGGGGGGGGAGAAGAGAGAAATAGACAAGATAAAAACGGTTTCTAATATTTTCCTCAGTAGATACTAAAGTACATAAAGAATATATACCAGTACTTAACCTGCAGTTAGCAGACCGTGGAGTGGGGGTCCATGCAAGCCACTTCTCCTCCTTTTGCCCTCGTAAAGCCTCTGGGGCTCAACCCCACACTGAGAAGTGGAGAATGAAAGAAGAAAGGGGGAGGAGTAAAAGGAGGAGAGAAACAGAGCTCCACCCCCCACCAGCCCAAACAGTAACAGCATGTTTCTCTACCTTTTCACTGTCCCACTTCCTCTGTCTTCTCCATCCTCATCACCTTGGCCATTTCCTCTCCAGTTCATCCAGGAACTCTGAAAGAAAAGGGCAAGATGCCACACTGTTTGCCAAACAAGTCCCCACAGCGCTAGTCAGGCACCCCTTCTCACTCTCTGGCTTCTTTCCTTCCCTCCCACCTGCCTCTTTTCGCCAGGGTGAAAAAACTGTTGTGCAGAATAACGGGCTTTGTGGCTGCCAGTGTGCAGAATTGGAGGTGGAAGGAAGGGAGATGGCAGGAGGCATGTGGGTGCAAACCATAATGGCGGGAGAAAACAGCAGTAGCAGCAATTCTAGAGCAAAGGGAGCTGCACTCTGGATGTGTGTGAGCGAAAGAGTGTATTCATATGTGTGTGTGGTTCTACCTTCAGGAACCTCACATCAAAGTGCAGAGGGTGGAGGAATGAGAAACAGTCTTGATCCCTCGTCATCTCATGCATTTACATACATATGCACAGCAAAGAAAGTCCCAACTCCTCATGCCACTTTGTGCCACTTGACACTAATACTGGCACACAAGTAGCTGTGGAGATACATCAAAAAAGTTTTCGGTGGTCAAAAAGTGGTGGTCAACTCAGCTTGGGGGACTTTCACTGTCCTCAATCATAGGTTCTGTTGCTTCCTCTGGTTGTCTGACTTCAGTCATATCTTCCATCAAATGCAATCTACTGTTCATTTTGAAGTTTTTAAAATAGTCCCTTGTCTATTGCATTTCTTCTCATATCTCCTGCCAAGTTGCTTGATAACATCCATCTTCTGGAGGTTGCATCTTTGCCATACTTCTACTAAACGGGATCTTGGTATTCAAAGAATTAACGTTTTTTCCGCCACAGCAAAGATGACACAGCTAGTACTTAGCTTTTGTTATTCTGATTGCTTTCAATGAGATACCTCTCCCAGTGAAAGAAATCCAGCATTCCATAAACTTTAGCCTATTTTTGTTTTCAAAAATACAAAAATCACCAATCTTCCAACTTTAAAAAATTACATCCATCTTTTCATGTTAGTATACTCTCATTTATATGCTTTCCAATAGTACATTTATATGCTTTTCCAGTTTTTTTCCCACTTATGATTTTGTCAGTCTGGTTTTAGTTTACCATCTTAACAGTTATTTTAACTAGTTCTTAAGATCCCTGATACTCATACAGAAGCCTGGAAACTCCCTATTGGCTCAAAGCTTTTTTTTTTTCCTCAGATGGATTCAGATATTTTTAAAGACATTGAAAAAAAGGTGTTTTTTTTTTTTTGGTCATGGTCTCTGGGAATCACACAAATGGGATATCCTGTGCCTGCGCAGTGCAACCCATTTGTGTGATTTCACAGATGACCAATCGAAGAACCGCAGTTACAGGTAAGCAACCTGTCCTTTGCTGGCTTAAAGTTCTTAAAGGCTTGGATACAGTGGCATGTGTTGATTTATTCCCCCCCCCGGACCCCTCCCTTTTGCTCATGGTTGACTCTTGCTGTTCCTGCATGCTTGGTGATGTTCATGGACTTTGATGGGCAAACACTGCTCTCCCTCCTCCTTCGGGGGAGAGAGACACTAACTGGAATTTGCCTCCAAACTGGTGGTTTTTGCATCTGCAGCTCTCAATATCAGCTGGCTGTTATCATGTCTGGAAGCCCCATTTAGGATTACTCTTCTGATTAAGCACTGTCATATCAGACCTGATGAGCATAGATAAAATTGGCATGTGAGGAGGATTGCCTACTTTTGTTTTTTCTTTTCTATCTGACTTGAACTTTTTTTTTTTTAAAGACTAAATATAAATCACATTTGCCATTTTGTTGCCCACTCACCATGTTTGGAGAAGATTTTTTTAAAAATGCTGTCTTCTTCATTTTTCACCAGATTGAATAACTTGCTATGTTCTACAAAAGACCTTGCTTCACTGCTTGTGCCAACTTTAGATAATTTGTAAATGAGTTTAAAATGTTCTAGTCCCAACATAAAATCTTGGAGGAGATCCCATTTTAGATACATTCATTACTGCTCATTTATTTCTATCTTCTGCTCTTGTTCTTTAACCATTTATAGCTCTTATCTGATGTCTTAATTTAGGAATGTGTCCTCCTGTTCAATGGTCCTGGTCCAAAAAAATACTACAGAAATAATTTAGTTTGAGACTGCTTTAACTGCCCTGTCCCACTGCTAAGGAATTCTGGGGATTGTAGCTTCTGACAGCACCAGAGCTTTCTGATAGACCAAGGCGGGATACAGACCGCCGCTTTACGGTGGTCTCCCACCGGCGCCATTTGCTCCGCGCGGGAGCTGCAGCAGCCAAACCGCACGGCTCCCGCGCGGAGCAAAAAAGAAGCTCCATTTCGGAGCTTCTTTTTGCGGCGCCTTTATGACGCCGCGAGGCGCCGCTGGCGCATTCGCGACGTCATAGGCGCCGTGACACGTCTGGACGCTATGCGTCCAGTACGTAAACATGGCGGCCCCCATGTGGAAGGGGTGCCACCATGTTGTACATATTCTATACGTACTAGGGTTAGGGGGGGTGCGGAAGCACCGCCTCTTCCTAACCCTAGTACGTATAGAAGACGTACTATATGGCGGTTTGTATCCCGCCAAAGCTAAATGTCCAACAAAACTACAGTTCCCATAATTCTCTAGCATTGAGCCAGGGCAGTTAATGTGGTGCCAAACTGGATTATTTCTGCATTGTGTTTTGGCCCCGAGTCTATTAGGAGATGTTGGTAAGAGACTTTTCTCAAGTTGTTTTTGAAAGCCCAAGTATATGGTGTCCATAAGATAACCCATGGGCACAGGCCTGTGGATGAATATGAAGAATTCTAAAAGGTGGCGAGGGAAGCATGCTTTTGAAGAATTGTTTGATTCCTCTTCATTAAAAATGCTCTCAGTGTATTAGATTATATTAATAATGTTTACCACCCTTTAACATTAAACAAATTGAAGCCAAAAGGGCTGTAACTTCCCCGGTCTCACTCCCCCTGATCCCTTTACAAATAAGTATTGTATTAGTTACAAAAGGTATTATAAAGGGTACCATCTTTTGACTAGTTAGCTGATTGGTCTACCTGGTTTTTTTTTGTCTCCTTACCACCAAAATTTTAGGTTGTTCTTCTCATTCATCACTAAGTATTAGAATTCTACTACTATCTTCATTAAAGTGGTCTGTTCTTCTCTGATTTTGTTTATAATCAGCTTTTGGGACTCTGAATGAATTCAACTTTGTACTACATTGACCAGAATTCAGAGAAAATGACCTGTTTTAATTCCAAGAAATTTTTAACATGATGGAGTTCTTACCAGCTAGTTTAGCATAACCTAACCTTATTAGATAAATTAAGGTAAATGCCTCATATTTGCTGTCCTCTGATGACATAACAGTTTCTAATTCAGTCAAGGAGAATTTGTGAGGTAGGAAGATGCTGAATATTAAACTTTGCTTACCAAGTACTGTCTTGTATTTAGAACTGGCCTGGTCCTCTGTTTTCGACATTACTGTGTGTTGACATACAGATTTCCGGTTACCAAACAAGCTTATATTTCTGTTTTCTTACAAAACTCTTGTTTAAATTCTTAAATTACTGTTCTCATTATCAAAATGCCTTTTCTGATATATTTAGTTACTGAATTGGTTATCATATGTTAAAGCCACATTCATTCATACGCATTAGTAAACAGCAAACACTCAAACACAAGCCTTGACCTCACATACACCTCCTCTCCTGCCAATGTAGCTGTGTGGAATAGTTCAGATACATTTATTTCTGTTTTAAATTAACTGTATCTTATGTATTTTCTGCCTGAACCTGAATTCTGGCTTATCAATGTTAGCTGCCTTGAATTTTGTGATGGGAGAAAGGTGGGATGTTAAACAAACAAACAAACAAACAAATATGTACAGAATCTTTTAGCACCTTTGAGACTAACTAAAGAAAGAAGATACATCTGAGGAAGTAGACTTTAGTCTAGGAAAGTTCATGCTATCAACTTCTTTCTTTAGCTAGTCTCAAAGGTGCTACAAGATCTCTACATACTGATTCTACAGACCAACAAGGCTATAACTTTGAAATAAATAAATAGTTTATTAACACATTTGTATTCTTAAATTACAGTTAGCATTGGATAGATTTTAAGTTACTGTTGTTTTAATTGGCTCATTGTCTATAAATAACTTTCTAGCAACTAACTGGTTAATAAAAAATGGTTCTCCAATAAAATATAAGCAGAATTGTTACTTTCACACCTCTACTAACCACAGTAGAGATCTGATAGGCCTGTGTCTTCTCACATAGCTGTTTGAACATCTAAGGTGAATGTCACAGTTTAAGTATTGTATCTGAGGGGGTGGACTGATCTTCATGAAAGCACATGCTAAAATAAAAATAAGCCTCAAAGGTGCTGCTAGATTGCTATTTTCCACTAACATGGCTGCTGCCTTGAGATTGTTGTTGTTAACTTGACAAATCAAGATTGACTTATGGTGACCCCATGAATGAGAGGTGTCTAAGTCACCCTATCATTAACAGCCCTGCTCAGGTCTTGCAGACTCAGGGCCATGGCTTCTTTGATTGAGTTTGCCTTCTACCTTACCAAGCATTATTGTATTTTGTAGTGAGTCATGTCTTCTCATGATATGGCGAAAGTACAACAGTCTCAGTTAGTCATCTTGGGTTCTAGGGAGAGTTGAGACATGACTTCCTTTTGCCTCACAGGAACATGCAGTCACCTCACTGTGGAAAGATAGTGCCTTTGGTGATTAAAAACTTAAATTATATCAGAAAAAAGCAGGAATTTATCTAACAGTTGAGATTTCAAAGGATTATAACATTTGATTGAGATGCAGTGCAATGCAGGCAGCAATGTTTAAATGTGATTGTGGGCATGGGGAGAAGGAGTGAGGCTTTCAGTTCAGTGGAAGGTGGTTTCAGCATCTGCAGAATTGGTTGAGAACTTTTGATGCTCTCCTTGACCCCATCATTAGTTACTTTGACTTACAGAAGGAGTGGAGCTCTGCCTGATCAAATTTGAATGGGAGAAAGAGGACAAATATTAGTTGGCTTTCATCATAGGTTGTTATACTGTACTTCTGATTCTTGGTGTAAAGCTACATACTTCTGTGTAATCTGTCATGGCTTTAAAGAAATAAGTGTTATAATAGTGTTTGAATTTAGGGTATTTATATACTGATTTGTATTATGCATACTATTGTGGTGTATGTATAACAGTGAAATTGGTTCCAAAATACCTTTTTTCAGCAAATAGTTCTATTTTCTTTGTCTGCTTTATTATACAGTACAGCTTCTTCCTTTGTGATTACTGGGTTGTTCTGTATTGTGAGAATAACCCACAGTGTGCTTGGGATTCTTCATTACATGAGATACTTTTTGTCCTAGTTACCGGGGGCCAAAGGACTGAAGCATGATTTGCATATGAGAGCATCTGCTTGCATTCAGGATCTATAAAGTGTTGCCTAGTTTACCAGCCCCCACACTATAACAGTAAATTTTGTTTAGGTTTTTTTTTTAAAGGGGATACCCATACTGTATTAGGCTATTCCAGGGGGAAAAAACTTACAGATTTTCAAGTTTTATTATGACATAAGCTTTCTTAAAGTAACATATTTTATTATGGCATTAGGTTTTCACTTCAACAGCTGCACAACATCAAATTGTTAAAGTGAAATCTTTATTCCAAAATATAGTTCTGGCTGTATTTGTTTAAACAGAGATGTGAAATATAATAACAGATAGGTCATTTTTTAAGAATCCACAATACAAACAAATGCAATGCCAAACAAAATTAAGAAAGAACCAGTCCTGTAACTAATTTTATTTTATTTTTGGAACACTCCTTAAATTCTGGGCATGTTAGTAAGTTGCTAAACAGTTGTTGCATTCTATCAGATAAATGTTTTTATTGAATTACATAACATTATACAGTATAGCATTTCTTTTAAAAATGCAGGTGCAAATGTCAGATTTTATCAGCAATATATTCCTCCCATTCAGGAACTTTAACCAAACATAAAGGTGTAGCTTACAGTACAGGTCCAAAGGGCCTATATCTTGTGTCTCTTAAGTCATAGTAGGGACCATGCATTTAAAAAAAAAAAAGATACATTTGGATTTAAAGTAGTTTGTTCTTACAGATAGGTTACTACTCCACTGAACATATATGCTTACATATTTATAAACATAAATGTGATACCATATTTCTTCTGTAATCCTCTCTTGTATGTCTCTGCTAGCATACATACTACTTGAAACTGATATTCCATATCTGTTTCATTTATCACAAAATATATTCTGTTGTTCTTTATTTTTGTTATTTATTGGGTAAGCTTTGCTTGAAGTGTCTTTCTGGAAATTCTTCTTCCATCACCTTTAGATTTGTATATCCCTTTGTCATCTGATAGAGGGAGGTGGCATTTGTCTCTGAATCAAGCAACAATATTTAAATTACATTTTATAGTTTACATTCTATATCCACAGATCCTGCATCTGTGGATTCAGCCAACCAGAGTTCAAAAAAATATTTTAAAAATTCCAAAAAGCAGCCTTGATTTTGCCATTTTATATAAGGAATGCTATTTTACTAACCCTTTTTATATAATGGGACTTGAGCATCCGCAGATTTTGGTGTCCAAATCTCAGTGGACACCAAAGTCCTACTGTATGTTGATATCCTGCTTTTTCTTCAGTGGATTCAAGGAGATATA